>NW_021703765.1:38514409-38649574 GCF_005190385.1 Monodon monoceros
ACACACACACACACACACACACACACACACACACACACACACACACACCCTCTACTTTCTTCCTCTGACAGTCAGGAATGAACGTCCTGGGACACTGTGGGCTACTGCACCTTCTGAAAGAAGAGAGGACAAGAATCCTCCATGCTGAGTCTCTTGCCTAGTGGGTACCTGAGGCATCTGGAGGGTTAAAGCCACATAAACAGAAATATTGGTGATGTCCTTTGGACAAGAAGATGAGAGCACTGACTCACCATCAGAATGGCATGCTAATTAAAAAAAAAATCCACTTTGTTCTTCCAACCCTCCAATTTCTCAAGTTAGGATGTGGCTGGTCAAGGCACGTGGAGTACCGTGTGGCCAGAAGGATGGAAAAGGGACCAACCCAAGATCCCAATGGGCCAGAATGGGATTTTGGTGGACTTTAATTCGAGTGCTAACCTTTCTGTGTACTGTTTCTTCTAATGTGGCTAGTTGAAAAGCAATAAGTCAGGTTTCACTCTGTTCACTCTTGTTAGTGTGCTGGTAAGTGCCTGTTTATCTTCAGAGAGGCCTAAGGCTCTTCTTGAACAGAGGATGGGTCTTCCATGTCTCTGGTGTTTCACCTTTTGCCCTTTAGTCATGTAGGGCTCTGCTTGGTGGATGCCTAATTGACTCTGAGCTGCTGAAATCAGCTCTAGGACCCTTGCAGAAGAGATGCATATACTTTGGGATAATTTCTGGTCTTGTAGTGTAGCCAGAAAGCCCAAACAAATAGATTTCAACAGATGAACTGTTCTACAATTTCAGCTGTATTTCTTGGCTACATCGAGAAAAACTACAGTAGGGTAGAACTAGGTGCAAAGATGAAAAGCTACTAGTTCCTACAGTGTTCTACCCAGTCTTAAATGAATTTTGTCGGATTTGCTGATTTAGTGACAGGCTGGTTTATATTTAGAGTTCTGTGGGATGCCAGCTAGGTAGGTAAGGATGCAGTAAGCAGCAAAGGCCACAACTGTTTTAACTTTTCACTGCCAAATTGGCAACAGAAGATTTAAAAAGGGCCTAAGAGCTTTCAGAGTACTGAGATCTCTGGCGTTTATGGACAAGAACCAAATACCATTTTTTATCTGGGTTTATGTCAAGGGCATTTCATTAGGCTTTTAGAAAAGTATATTTTTCTAAGCACTACCTACTGATGTTTAAATAATGTGCAGAACAAAAATGATCAAATTGCTGGAGCTCAGAGAAAGAAAATGCTATGAAAGGAAAAGGCTTGCTCCTTTGGGACTAGATTTGTCATAACTGGACTGAATATTTTCAGAAACAGCTCCTGGGAATTTTTCACTGCAGTTATCATGAATCAGGAGAACGTGTGGTGTAGCATTCTCAAATCCAAGGGAGGCAGACTAAAACGCACTCAATAAGATCCTCCCTTTTACACCAAGAGGGCCTCACAGCTCAAAAAATGTATTTCATAATAACAATTACACTTTAATTTTTACTTGCTTAATCTTAACCTGAGGACCAAGACAGGAGGTCAGTAGTGCTTGAACTAGAATGTATTCTTTACTAATTGATATGTCATTTAGGAGATATATATCGCTTTTTCAATTTAGCAGCCAGAGTTGAGTTTCCTATCAACTGCACTATTCCATGGGTGGGAAAAGACTGTAGAACTAAAGTGGATACAAGTCCTTGGGACCGTGCATCCAGATGACCGTAAGAGGTATATTAGCTTTGAAGTGTAATGTGGGACATCTAAATGGCCATTGGCTGGAGCCAGAGAAGCCATCAAGTCTCATGGGACAGTGTAGCTGAAGGCATATCAAGTCATTGTACGAAGCTGAGTCCCCGCCGTATTTCCACAATCAGAGCGAGCAAGCTAGTTCTGAGTCCCGGGGGCTCTCATACACTCACATAATAATTATAGTCACTCCCAGGGACTGAACTGCTTGTAAAGCACTGAGCATAGTGCTAGGCATGTATGTGTGTGCTCAGAATAAAATAATACTGCGTCTGCCACTATGTTAAGCTCTTTAAAAGCTATATCTCAGTGAGTACAACTCCTCCATGAGGTAGGTATTGTGATATATGTTGTACAGAGGGAACAGAGGCTCAGAGAAGTCTAGTAGTTTGTCAAAGATTATGCCGCTAAGATTTGATGGAACTCATATTTGAAATCAGTATATTCGAGTCCAGGGCCTAAGCTTCAGACTACTATAGTGAAGTGATCCTGCCAATCAAGGGCTATTCTCTTTACATTAAAAAAATTACTGAGGATTTCCCATGTATGTAGGTAGATCCTTAAAGCTGGGGGACCACATGCCACAGAAATGATATCTGAAATTAAATTATATCTTGCTGAATTCCACAATGGATTTGAATCCGCTGTTCTAAAACCATAAGGCTGCAGAAGGTTTCCTCTCTGTTTTTGCTTCTTTTGTTTTCTTTAATAACACATGCTTTTGCTTTCACTCATTAAGGTACACACTTTGATCTTTTGGGCCCTGAATACAGCAGGACTAAGGAGCTGACTCATCTCTGCAAGTGCTGAGCAAGCCTGGACTTTTCTCTCTCAAATGCTAGAGAGGCTGAAAACTTGAATGCGGTTATGGATCAGTGTTATGGCTTCACAGCTAAGAATTTCTGGGGCATCTTTGGTATTATTGAAATTTCTGTGCCAACTTTCCTAATTAATAGAGTAAAAAGTCAACTCCCAAGGCTGCCTGCCAAATCTCCACTGGATTATAATGAAATGCTTCATAGATTGGGAAGGAGGGTATTTTTATCATAGAGAAAACCTAAGAGAGAGTGATTGTGACTATAGGTTACAAGTTATCAGAATCCAGTGTACAGTGGCCACGTTTCCTCCTAAATAAGAGGATACTTACTTGAGAGGAGAGTGATAAAAGGATATTGCATTCAACCTTGCAAGCTGACCTGTGGGTGACAAAGGACACAAACAAGAAAGGTGACATGTCATGTCTGTGATGTAGTCAAGCTGGTGAATTATTTGGTTGGAAGCCATGCAGAAAGAGAGAGAGAGAGAGAGAGAGAGAGAGAGAGAGAGAGAGAGAGAGAGAAATAGAGAGATAGAGTCCAAGGAATGAAAGTAACTTTCTGGCCCATCCAACAACCATATGCTCATAGAGCAGTCAAGGAAAACCACTTCGACCTTCTCCAGGGCATATATCTTGAGTGGGGACACACAGGCCTGTTATCTCTCAGCCCTTTTCTTTGTCTTTCCCTTGAAGTCACTGGGTGTGGAAAGAAAAGGAGAGAGAGAAGGAGCTTAACATCTACCAGAGATGGCATGAACTCCAATCGGAGCTGATGCTATTAATAGAATTTCCCTTCATTTTGGTCATATCAGGTTAAATTCCTAAGTCATTAAAATAAATAAAAATCTAATATCTTATATGAAATGACTCGCTTTCTTTTAAAAAAAAATCTAGAATTTCATTTACTGTGGTCACCAAAATCCAGAAACTGATATGGGCACAAATAGGGAGATCTAATAGGCACCTCTAACGGCATGAACCAGAATATTGATTATTTCACCACCTCTCTCTCTCCCGCTATGCAGCAGAGCCAATTGAGATACGAGTAGGAATGCCATCCCTCAGAGCTCCCACGGACACCCTGGAGCTTCATCCAGACTAACTTCCTTCCGCAGATAGGCCATAGAAGTCGCAAAGAAAGAGCGTCCTCCATGGTCTGCACTCAAGGCAAGTTTGTTTCTGTAGCAGTAAAGTACGGCTTTACGTATCTGGTCACTGTTTGTTTTGTTTATCTGGGCCTACATTGTAGTTGCTTCTGAAATGCGGCTGTTAAAGTGAAAAGGCTAATGGAACATTCCAGAGAGGCAAAGCTTCTGTGTTATACTGTCAAGATGGGGTTGGTGGGCTTCCCTCTTGCTCTATTCTTCTTGGGAAGATAATTTCCAAACAATCTATAAACATATGAGAAGGAGAGGATAATTTATTCTCTCTGCTTCTCTTTCCTTCACTAATAGAGAAAGAGGGGGCTACTGCCAACCTAAGACTGTGGAAAAAAGCTTGTCTGGCCATCGGACAGAAAGCCTGACATGATAAAATAACCCCCGGGGTCTGGGAGGCAGCAGGTCTCAACGAGCCAAATACCCCTGAACTCCCAGAACCCCAACAAGACACAGGGAAGGGAAACATACAAGAAAAACAAACATGGCAGTAGAACAATCTCCATGGGGAAAATGCATCCCCTTAAGGATGAGTGGCTAATTACACTTATTCCCAATTGCATGTGTTATGTCCAGTGACTTCTCAGATGGATTAATATGCTCCAGTACATATGATAATCTGCCCAACCATACCCTGCTGAATGTGGGCCTACAGTTCCCCTAACATTTCTTGGTGAGGTTTGTCACTCTTTCACTTCTTGACATTTGATATAAGGCAGGCAGTGAGGGAAGCTGAGGACAAATGATTCAAGGGAGGAGGTATATTTATGCTTAGTCAATTTCCTTGAGCCTTGTTCCCTGACAGTCATCCTACAGTATCCATGGAGGATTAGTTCCAGGACATCCCCACACAGCAGATACCAACATCCATAGATGCTCAAGTCCCTTATAGTTGAACCTCAGTATCCACAGATTCTGAATCTGTGGATATGGAGGGCCGACTGTATCTTTTCTTAAAAAGTATTTTCCTAATGATTTTGGAGGATCATGGACTGTTAGTCACCATGTTTCCATTAATGTGGAAGGCCTCTTTTACTTTCCAACGCAGAATTCATAGGAATTCATGGTGAGTGACAGCTATAAGAAGTATTTAACATTTTTCCTGTCTAGAATTCATGGACTAAGGAGTTCAGTCAGAATATTCCAGAAAGGGAGTGTGGAAGGCAGGAGAAGGCACCGAATTTTGGAGTAATGTAAAAGACCCAGCTACTGAGGGACTGGGGCAGGAGTGGTAAAGGATGTGGGCCAGCTCTTGGTACCTGGTAGGCTTCGTCCTGTAGCTTCTGTTTCAGGTATTCCTCCATCTTCAGCTCATTCTCCAGCTGCCGGACAGAGTCATCTTCATAGTTCTCATCCTCTGGCCGCACATATGGGTCCCCATCTTCTGTAACCCTGGGAATCAACCACAGTGGGAGTTTCGGAGCAAATCTTAAAGGAAAGTATGAGTGGAATTCCTGTGTTAGCTGTAGTTCTGGGCGCACATTTATTTAGTCCTTCAATTCACTTCTTTGCTTCAATTCACTTCAATTCTGTCTCTTCTTTGACATAATGAAAAAACTTTAAAAAAGCTTTGGAAGTTTGGAGAAATATATGATCAAGGTGTTCTCACAGACAATTTTTCTATGGCAATCTGGTGTCCTCTATGTTTTCCTAGGGTTAACAGGAATGAGCTGACCTTTAAATGTCTGTCGTTCTTAAAAAGGGTAGGCTTATCCTTTGAGAGGACATAGTTTTTCCAGTTTGGGGGCTTAAAAAAAATAGAATCCAAGAACACTTTCCATAAGGGAAGTAAGCCCTCTAGTGAAATAATGATTAGGACATTTGTTCATAATTTAACGCTCTTTGTCTTATGCATATATAGAGGAATCGTGCACGCATCTGCTTTATTCCTGTGGTAGAGTCAAGTCTCTCTCACCGATCAGCTAATCGATGTCAGGAAGACTAATACTCTAACCCATAGCTCTTGATCTTCAAAATTTATACTAGCTCTGAACTTAAGAAATCCGGGCTTCCCTGGTGGCGCAGTGGTTGAGAGTCCGCCTGCCGATGAAGGGGACACGGGTTCGTGCCCCGGTCCGGGAAGATCCCACATGCGGCAGAGCGGCTGGGCCCGTGAGCCATGGCCGCTGAGCCTGCGCATCCGGAGCCTGTGCTCCGCAACAGGAGAGACCACAACAGTGAGAGGCCCGCGTACCGCAAAAAAAAAAAAAAAAAAAAAAAAAAAGAAATCCATTTAAATTGTCCAATTCCACTATGAAATAAATAGATAAGAATGATCTCATTCACTAAATGTGTGACTCTCTCCATCTATTCATCCCAGTATATATAAAGCTCTTCCTGGGACTGAGCATAAATTCACAACCTAAATCATATGACTAAAATATTCTCACGCTAAAACACAGTGCATGTTTAGATAGTACAGATATTAAAATATCCCCTAAAATGAAAAGAGTGGTCAAGTAGAAGTTTCTGGGTTGGAACTTAAATGCCAATGTTCATGTTTATTTATATTTGTACGACATGTCCTCGTTATTTTTAGAGGTTTGGGGTCAGCCTAGATAGGTCTACGAGGCCTCTATGAACTTTCCCTTCCCAAGCCCCACAGCCGTGTTTGTAGCTGGTCCTGCCACCAGTGTACCAGGGACAGCAGAGGGGTGGCCTTAGTTACAGTTTTGGACCTTAGGATTGGATCCAGAAACTTTTAGGTAACCACCATGTAAATGCTTAATTATAAAAAAAATCAAATGGATTTGTATTTATCAGACTAAACTGATAATTAATTCACCAGTTTGAATAACAAACAAATCAAAATTCTAAATTATAGAGGAAAGTTCAAGAAAGCAAACTGAAATTAAAAGCAGCAGCTTCCTGCTACGTAAAATTATAACTGTTTTGTTTTGATCTTACGCTCTGCCTTTTCACAGCTGGCTTTCAAGCCATGTCTATTTATAATTCCCCATTATTACTGGCCTTTTACTCACTGCTCGGATGGACAGCCAAAACACCAGAAAGGCCTCTGGTTAGTTTCTTCTCTGGGTCTTTAAAACAGACAGTTTATTTTTGTAGACGCATCTACAGTTCTTCTCACATTAAGCACCATCACCCTTCTGTAGTTTTTTTTTTGAACTGTTCATCAATTCTCTTTTCCAGAATTTGGGTGAGGCCCTGCCCACATTTCTCAGAACTCCGCTTACTTCACTTCCTACATTTTACCCTTTTCCCTCCCAAGCTGGGCTCTGCAGGTCTGTCCTAGCTTTTTGCCTTTGTTTCTCAGCTTTGGTTTTCCCTGCCTGACTGCTTTGAGCTGATCCAACGTCACAGAAGTTCTAGTGGCTACGTGAGTGATTCTGCTGGCTCCTGTCAAGCTACAGAAGCCTAATTGGGTGAAAAATCTTTGCAAAATGTCTTTTGAAGGTCAGGTTTATACATATTCAATAATTCAAGCGAATTGGACTTCTTTATAATGAGACTTTACACATTTAGTTATTTCAATCACAAGGGCGTATACGATGCTGTTTACACCCACTTTGAACAGAGACCTCTCTAGTATCACCAGGTCCCTTAAGAGCAAATCTAGTAAATTCAAAAGATAGGATGATTTATCTCCTGAACTAGTCTATGAGTCCTGGGAGGGTGGGAGAGATTTTTGACACTATTTTGTATCCAATTAGCGCAGTGCCTTGGGCAAGACGGGCTCTCAATAAGTACTGGTTGGATTTTGTTACTGATACTCTGGAAATTGTTAGGGGGAAAAGTCACAATGACAAATTGAAATGTAGCACCCTTCTACCTCTTCTGGCAGAAAAGGAAACTGAACCATTCCTTTCCAAAATAAAGAAGTAAGCCACCATGTTTTTATTTTCCTGTGCTCCCTGCAGAGTGTTCTGTTACTGAGAAAATACCCCCAAGCAGAAGATACTTACACGTCGCCACGCATGGCACTTGGGGTAGCTCCACTGTGAAGGTACCCGGGTTTTCGGGCATGGATTTGAGCTAGAAAAGCCTTTTCAGAGGTTGGTGATGGGACCAGATCTTCAAAATGAGTCCGTGCAAGTTCAGAATCCACGTTACTCTCAGTTTCACTCCCCGCCTCTATTAGGTACAATTGAAGAAGTGAAGAATGACCTAGATTTTGTTATGATCGATCGGCAAATAAAGGGCTATAGGCTTAACACTAACCAACCTATGCTGATTAAAACGCTGACCAGGTATTGTACGTAAGTCAAGTATGTGTTCATTTTTTCTCAAAATGAGAATTGATACGGACGTGAATTACCACAAAATCAGTTAGTATACAGTATTGTCTTTTTATCTCAATAATATTATAAGGAATCTTTGTCTTAATAACTGACTTAATTCTTGAAGCCATCTGTTTTTTTCCTCTATAAAAGTCTTTATTAAAACTGTTGTTACTTTTGCTTAATATTGCTTTAATTTAGGAAACACCGACCTAAAACATTACATTCACTTAATATTTCAAAAAATTGTAAGAGTATAAAGTAATAGTCCTTGAAACGCCTACAATGAGAATAACATTTTTAGTCATCATTTGCTAGGGCAGTGAGTACGTGCCATTAATCATGATGTATTAACTACTGTCATTTTTATCCTATTTGGTAATCTTAACCTAAGATAATAGCAACACTTTTCATTACTTTATTCTAATTATAGAGGTTTTAAGAAATTTAAATCCAGATTTTTTTTAACATTAAAGTTTTCTTTCTTATAGTTGTTGTAATCTCAACTATATGACCACAGTCCTTTCAAACAGATATCTTGCTAGGAGGGCTTTAAGGAATAGACGAGATGTATTAGTAACTGATAAGATATTTATTTGCATATTCACGCTGTTAAAGTTTTTAAAACTCTGTGTAGTAGTATTAGGATGAAGAGTGCTGCAATTTTATGCTATTTATTTTCTTCGCAGATCTTTCTTTACTGATATTGCAAAGGTAAATTTCAGTTTCGCCTCTTTCAAATAGCCATGCATTCCAAATGAACAAGTCTAAATTAGTAAATAAGACATGTGACCCTATAAAATAACTTTAGCATCATGTCACTTTGGGTCATGATATATTTAACAGTGGCTAACTTGGGATTCTGTATTTACAAGTCAATTTGAATATTTATTCTTTTTCTGCATTTTTCAAACTTTGTGCATTGAGCATGTATTCATGATCTTCTCATTAGCAAAGTATAAACGGTACTAAAAAATTCTAATATCCCAACAAAATATCACACAGACCTTTAAAAAATCTTTTTATACTTGACAATAAGCAGCTCTCTAACAGAAGTTATGGGTCCTTCTGCAATGAGAAGACAAATGAGACGGGACCAGGGACTCACCGGAATTCAACTCTTTCACGAGAGAGGACATGGTGTTAGTGATCGAATCCGCTGCTACTAGTAAGTCATTCCGTAAATTTCTTCTTGAACCTTAAGAAAGAATGATAATGAAAAAAAATCAAAGCTCTCCTTTTCCCCAAGTTTTTATGCTGTTTATCATTTCCATTGATATCCTAAAGCAAGAAAACGTCCAAGACTTCTCCTTTTCAGAAGCGCTTTGGTTCATTTCCCGAAAAAAATACATTGTGCTCAGGCCAGTGGCCTTTGATATAAGAAGACGTGGCAACTGATGGGGATTCATATACTTTATTGTCCAAATTGGGACAATTTTACAAGTGAAAGGGAAGGTATTAATAACAAGACTGGGTGACCTGGCACAAACTGGGATGATCCCAGGTAAGCCAGCACGTGTGGCCATCCTTCTTCAGAATCACCTCACAGATGAAAAGTCTGGTTTTGCCACGGGAGCTGTGCCTTCCCAGCAGCTGCTACTGTCTCAGCCCTTACCTGGCGGCTGAGCACATCAGATTCTGATCTCCATCACCACAGCCTCTGTCTCCCACCAGGGCTCCCCGAGCTCCCCCTATCATTTCAGGTACCCCTTGGGAATGGGAACCCTGTGCACTGTATGTCCCCAGAGTTTGGAAAAGGGGTGAGGGTTCTTGCTCCTGCTGCCAAGACGTGGGCAGAAGATGTATGCCTGGTACCCTGAACTGGAACTTAGACCATGTTTCTCTATGGTAGAGGATGATTATTATGAGGTTTCCATCCCACTAAGGGTTAAAAGGGTATTTGTGGGCTGGACTGGGAGTGGGGCAAGGTGGATGTAGAACAGAGGGCCAAATTCATAATATCTTTGGAAAAAAGACTCAAGATTCCAAATACCTGACTTACAGATGAATTTATGCAGGATGAGCTGGGGCTGATTAGATAGGTCACATTTCATTGTGATTTCTTAGTAAGTAAAACTAAATAAGTAAAATAATAAACACGTAAATTTAAGAAATCAAAGTAGTTAGATAAAACAATAATTATTACAGGAAATTCAAACTGATTTAATATGCTGTAAATTTCTTTAAGATTTAGGGAAAGGACAGTTTTCCCTCTAAAAATTAAATAAAGGAAATTATTTTGCATAACTTAAATTATATTTGTACAACTTTAATCATTTTCTTTTTCAGGAGAAAACGCCCTGTAATGGATCTTCCTTTTTCCCTCGAACAGAAAATACATCATGCTCTCCCTTCAAAATGTAAGCTTTTATCCCCTATAAACAGTGGATGAGAGCATCTTTTTCCTCAGTCTCCCTGGATATTACTGATGTTAAACAATTGTTTTTGAATCTGCTAGGCAAAAGGTGATTTTGATTAAAATTTGTATTTCTACAACTATTTGTGACATTGAACATCTTTATTGGCTATTTGTTCTTCTGTCGGTTCCTATCCTTCACCTATTTTTGTTTTGGGAGTGTCTTTTTCTGACTGAGCTGTGTGTGCTTTAATGTATAACTGAAATTATGAAATTTGATTCCTACATATGCTGGAAATGTTTCCTCAAGTCTATTCTTTTGTCTTTTAACTGTTTATGTTTCTTTTTGTCTTAAAACTAGTAGTCGAATATGTCGCTCTTTTCCTTAGATCTACACGTGAGGACCTGGGAGGATGTCCACCATATACCACTAATTCAAGGGAGATGCAAATTGCAGACCAAAATGCAATGCATGATCGAATTTGTGTGAAAAAAGAAGAGTATATGTCCATAAAAGCAAACTTAAACATAGATATTTATATATAAATGAAACGTTGAGAAGGGCCAAGCTGTTAATAGTGTTTACTTCTAGGAATGAGATTTGGCAGGCTGAGGGTCGGCAGGAGGATTTCTTTTTTTCTAATTTTCTACAAATTTAAAAAGTGATGACAAAAAAAAGTTTTATAAAGTGTTAAAATATTTCCAAATGAATGAGATCACTTGCTTTGGGACCCCACTCCCACCCCGACACTCCGCAGTACATAAGCAGAAGAGGCAGCGGTGGGAGAATGCTGTTTGTTGCTGTTTGTCATCTCACATCCCTCTTTGCCCTCTTCTATTGACTATGGAGAGCTAGCCTCGCAGCCCCATACACAGAGGCAATGATTCAACTCTTTAAGCCATCTGGAAAATGACTAAGCATCCTTCTTGATCGCCTCAGTGCTAAAGAGCTGGGATTGTTTACTCTCAATCTTGAGTTTGCTTTCATGTAAAGAGAGGAAAGGAGGAAATATCTTTCGGAATTTTAAAATGGATTACATTTATAAGATTTCCTGGAATATTGCTGAAAGGATTTCCCTTCCCTTAATGAGCAAAGGCTCATAAAAAAACGGGGCAGGGCAAGAGAAGCCAAAAGAAGATAAGATGGTGAAGGGAAGAAGAGATTAGCGTAGGGAGTTTCTAAAAAGTCTTGCAGGCCCGGCTTTGACAAGAACTGTGGAATACACTAGAGCATCCACGGTGAGGCTCTGGTAACTCTAGATCATGCAATCCTTGGCGACTTATTTGCAACAGAAAAGCAGAACACACACACACAAATAAAGCCACTTACTTTGTGCAAACGCCTCCTGTACGTCTCCCCCTACCCCTGTGAGAGAGTCCTGAGGCGTGTGGGTTGGGGTGGAGCAGGCGGAAGCTGACCGGACGGGCATGGGGATAGGCCTGCTGATGGTGTGGCTGGGGGAGGAGCGGGGAGAGCCTGCCCCCTGGGTCTGGAGAGACAATGCAAGTCATTAATTGTTTTCGCAAGAAGATGCCAAATGCCCTTCCCAGTGTCTCAGTCAAATGTTAAAGACAGTGACAATGAAATTCCAAAGTAGGTGGAAATCCTAGGTAATTAAGATGGTAATGCTCAACCTGAGTTGCAGGTGCAGATAATTTAGGACCTTACTGTACATGATCTGAAGTTTTGGTTACAAACTGAAAGCTAAGAATATTAGTACTGCATTCATTGTTCTGTAATATAGGAGATGTTTGCCCATGTAATGAAGCTACTGTTCAGCAGTGATAATTACAAGGTGTGTTTATGTTCTCCTTGAAGGAAGCTCTATATAGAATAAAAAGACATTAGGAGAAGGTTTTAAATATAAACTCGGAGACTGTTAGGGATGGATGTGGTTTACATTCTTCCTAAACTTTCAACCCGTCTTGTCCTGGCATCATCTGTAGAGGATAATTTATAGTTCCAATCATGTCATGCCATATTGCATATGTTAAGTCTCAAATAAAGAATCAAATGAAGTGTAAATTGTTTAATCCCTGTTTTACAGTAAAAGTTGTCTTTGTCGAATTGCTCTGTGATTCAGGGATTCAAATGGGGAAGAGAAAAAAGAAACACTGGTTTCTAATTTTTGGGTAATGTTTCCTGTAGGAATTGTCCTCTTTGCCTATGAAAAAGCAGTATTCTAGCAGCAAGAACAGTGGGATTTTAAAATGAGTAAAGAAAAAAGGAGAAAACAACTTCAAAGCCATTTATCTCCTCATTTCAGCCCTTGCCATGAAATAATTCTGAGGCTGTCAAACCTTGAATTTCGCAGTCTTGGTTCTACAATGAGGTCTCTTGGAAACATTTCCTGTTTTAATAATTAGTTTACAAAGGAAGTAAAGTCAGCACGAATAAGAAAATGTAAGAAGTGCATATACAACAGATTAGGTATTCACATAAATTCCACTCCAGTCCACTGGGTCTGGCCAGGGAGAGTGAGGACTCTTCCACAGCAAGGCCCAGAGATTCATCATCACCCCATTCAAACCCCAGACATGCACCACCAGAGCCGTGCTCTGGAATATTCGATTTAGGTCTTTGCTGTGGGTTCAGCTACTTGCAGTTAAAACACACAACATCAATCTTGTAAAATGCCATGCTGTTAGCTTTCCAGGGCTCGGCATCACACATAAAAGTCAAATCTATAAATTGAGAAAAATCCCGAATTAAAAAGGAAGCAAAACAGAAAACAACTCATGTGATGCTCGAGGCGCTGAGGATTCCACTCTCACTCATAACAGTACCTTGGAGTGGCCTGTCGGGCCCAAGGAAGAGAAGTCTGCCTTTGCAGCCCCTTGCCCCAGCCTGCTCCAGGATGGGTCTGGTTTCCCCCAGCAAACTTGGGCAGCTCAATGTCATTACCACGAAACCTCTGCTTCTGAGGTACCTGGGCATTTCCTTGCTTCCCACACCAATAAGTGACCTCATGTTTGAGTCATGCTTTGCCATGTACACAAGGTTCTCATGTACATCCTCATGGGTTTCTCTCCATGACCCATTGAAGTAGGTCCCATTATGCTAAATGTGCGGTTATGGACCACAATGCTCAGAGAGGTGAAAAGAATTGCCCAGGAGATGGAGCTAGAGTGTCCGAGCTGGGGCCTGAGCCCAGGTGGTCTGCCTGCCCTGGAGTGGGGGGACCTGGATGGGCTATGGCTGGTGGCGGATCGTTCAAAGGAGACAGGTGTTGGTTAGGTACCCTGAGATCAAGTCTGCCTGCCCTGGAGTGGGGGGACCTGGATGGGCTATGGCTGGTGACGGATCCTTCAAAGGAGACAGGTGTTGGTTAGGTACCCTGAGATCAAGTGCCTCTCCCTGGCAACCCGTCCTGCACATCCTTTTCAAGACAGGCTCCTCAGCAGAGCTCCTTGCCCTTTCTCATCTGATCTTTTTACCAAGGAACCAGGTGCAGCTGGGAGGAGGGACTGGTGATGATGGGAACTTGGACAGAGGGGTTGAAGGAAGAAGGCTCCTCTTGGCTACACAGGGTGGCTTACCTTCTCAACCCTGGAAGCCAGATCCTCTTCTGTGATAGGAGATTCACAATAATGATAAAACTCCATTTTTGTATGTAATTTACAGTCTCTAAAGCACATTTACATACCTAGTCTTGTTTTATTCTCCCACTAATCAGTGCTAGGAATGATAGTAGCTTATATCTGAATAGCAATTGGCAGACTAGAAAGCATTTGAATCCCATCTACTTCACTTAATCCTCTCAACAACCATACAGAGGTATTATTACTCTCATTTTTCAGGTTAGCAAGCTAGGATCAGAGGTGATAATTACCCAAGGTCTCTGAGCTAGTGAAGGACAGAGATAAAATGGATCCCCAGACTTTAGGCTACAAGGCCAGGGCTTCCCCAGGCCACCACAGCTGCTCCTCAGAATTGTGGGCACTGTGACCAACCATCACATATTTCCATCTATGTTTCATAATATACCTTCACTAACAACCTGAAGACTCAGAAGGCGTAGGACACAGACTCACTAGGGAGTGGTGATGGAGCAGTGGCCTAGGGCTTTCTGCTGGGCCAGGCAGTACCTTCTAGTTACTGGGTCAGTGCCCAGGGTGGAGCAAGCAACCTTCAGGCTGGTTATCAGCCAGTACAGAAATACAGGTCCACAGTCTCTTATCTGCAAATGTGAAATCCAATGGGCAACACATGTTGTTTCATAATTAATGTGAGGCTACTTATATGGTGTCTGCACTGGATCGCATTTCTAAAACCTCAAAGATTCTGAGTTCCGGAGCATCTCTGGACCCAGTGATTTCAGATATGGGGCTGTGGGCCTGCTTTTCAATATTTGACGGCTGTGCTGGGGCTGTAGTATACACCAGCCCTGCTCATACCTGTGCCACCAGGCTCTGCAGTATAGGGTGCTTGTGGGGTTCCCCCCTCCCCTTTGGGTACCGCACCGGCCCCACCTCTTCTTGCGTAACACCTTGTCTCCAAAGGCAACTTTTCCTACACCTTTCTGCCTGTTTCCTGTCTTCAAAACTCCCATCAGTGGTCTTGTGTTAAGAGAAAAATAATGGACTGTGGTTACATGTTAAGGGAAAAACAACTGATGGAGTCTAAATTACACCAATGTGTGAATGGCTAATAGCCACCAACTACTAAATGAATCTCCAACTGGTGCAACTTCAAGCCGTCTGATTATATGAAGAATTTAGGCGGAAGATTCTACGCTGAAGTAAAGACTCACTGCATCTTTCCTACAATTTGTAACTCCCCAGTCATGACCAGTCTTTACGCAGACTCGGGGGTAGAACCCTGGCTCCCTGGGTGATCAGGGCCCCATCACCCTTTGTCAGGACACTGGCCAGTTTGATGCATAGTAGACATTGCTGGGAACACCATCTCTGTTCTTCCTTTCTGCTGTTCTTGCAGGACCACTAGGGAATGGCAGTTGCCTCTTGGCTTTGGGGTAGATTAGTGAAGATGTCACAGAGTTTCATTTTCACAGGTGTGGGCCCTATAGAATGGTGGCCCCTGGTCTGGTCATGAAGCATGGTTGTCGGCTAATAACTTTAGAAGAGTTAGAATGAATAATCTCTGTGAACATCCTTTCCTGGAAATTATCCGGTGATTAATGGAGCGAAGACTTAAGCGACAATGGTCCATGCAGATCAATATATAGATCTCAAATTCCCGAGAAGAGGGGTGATTTATGGAAGAAGGAAAACATACATCATACTTGGCACATTTAAAATTGTTCTCTTCCTAGAGAATAAGTGAAAAATTCATTTCTACCCCCCATTCTCTGAGTCCACTCAACCTGCTGTTGTATCAATTTTTAAAAAGTCTGACAAGATCCATAAATTTTCCGATTTTTTTCCAGGAAGTATTTGGGTTTCCACTCAGCACCAGAAAGGAGGGATGCTTCAAGGAAAGTGCCTAATGTCTAATTGTGGAGCCAGTACTGTCTGGAGAAATGGCAGAGCAGATGACCATGAGACAGGAGGAGGTGGTACTATGGACCCTCCCCCACCCAGGTACCCCGCCCCCGAAAGTCAGCCTCTCAGGTTTGGGGGAGAATGCAGTGTAGTCAGGCCTGGTTTTACGTAGCAGCCTGTTTAGCTACATTCAACCCTCTTTTCATCCTTTCTTCCAGAACACACTGACTGACTATCATCATAGGGCTTCTTGTGGGGATACAGATGAGATGACTAATTCTGATTGGTCAGACAGGCGGCACCATTTACCCTGGGTCTTAGAGCAGAGATTTCCAGGCAGAAAAGAGCAAGTACTGGGGTGGGGGAGAGAAGAGCATTCCAGGGCTTGGAGTATCAAGGGCAAGGCGTGGGGATTGTGAGGGGTACTGAAGACACAATGGGAAGGCCAGTGGGGTTGATGCAGCAGGTTCTCTGTGGGGAGTGGAGTGGGATGAGGCTGAGAAGGGGTGGAGTCAGGTTTGGGGGCCTCCAGTGTCATAAAAGGGGCTTAGTCTTTATCGTGAACTAAAGCGTCATTTTCTAAGGCTTTTAAGCACGGAAGCAATTTTTACTTTCCTAGAATTAAACAACTCCTAATTTAAAAGAAGTATGAGAGAGAGAGAGAAAGAGAAGGAGAGACAGAGGCTGGGAAGGTATGCTTTTGAACACAGATGTTAGTCCTAATATTGCAGTTGATTATTTATGATGTGAATGATCCCCACCTGCCCTCATTTTTGATCGCTTCACTACTCCATAGAAAACCCATAAGAGAGGATGAGCAGGGGAAGTAATGGAAGGTGAACCTAAACTGTTAAAATCTGTCATTTCTGGCCTGTTCATGTTCCATAATATATTTGGAAGAAGTAGGAACCTGAATGACTATGATTTCCCGAGTTAACTGGGCCATCCAGTAGTAAATAGAGAAGAGGATGGGAGTAGGAAATGGAATTTGAAATGATGTGTGACTTTCTTCCCTTGATTGAGACAATTAACTAACAAGTTAATGTAAGGAAGAGAAGCGAGTGTGTGTATGTGTGCATGCGTGTAAAATGTGGGCCAAATTAGAAAAGTTTATACATTCTCCTGTGTATATGTATACATATATACATACATTTAGGCTTATATCTGACTTGCATATAGTATTTCACAAAGTGGTTCCACATTTGTTATCTTTTAAAATCTATACAACAACCCTGTGAGCCATGTATTATCGGTATGTTTGAAATAAATTGCTAGGAAGTTAACTGACTTATTCAAGATCTTATAGTTCTAAGTGAGGAGCTGGGACCACCATGACTCAGGTCTAGCTCCAGTAATGTTTCTTAGAAAATTATTATTGAGACCCTACCTTCTGAACTAAAGGATACTTGGTTTTAGACCAGGTCATAGTATTTGGCACTGGAAGGATACCAGAAACTCTGGAACATGCTGTCACTGTTATTATACCCCAGCCGCCTTTGTTATTAAACTTTTTATGAGTGTTCTTTCTATGGTTCCTTCAATAAATTTTACAAATACACAAAGAAGAAAGAGGGTAGGATAATTTCGATTCAAGTTTGTAAAAAAAATTTATTGCTTATGATACCATAATCATCATATTATATTACAGGCACCATTTAAGAAAAAATTTCATGTTCTCTCCTCAAGGGGAATAAATTCATGCATTACCTCTAACAAGAAACAGCATAAGTAGGAACTATATATACCAGTATAATAAAATACATTGAACCACACAGACTTATGATAAAGCAAGTAGAGGTTATTAAATCAAGCACAATTTGTTGTGTGTGGTGTCTTAAATCTGATTTTACAAAGAGAATGTCGCCAAAGGGGAAAGGCTCATAAATAAAAACAGAATTTAGAAGCAGATGCCAGACTAAAACTTCTAAATTCTCTCCTTAGATCATGTTATACCATGAGAAGTCTATAAATTTGGATGGCATTTGTTTATTTCCTTGTAGAACTGCCTCTGCAGGATTGGGACATATGGGGTTCTGTCTTTAATTTTCACTGAAGGTCAGTATAAGAATCAGCCACACGAAATCTACTGCGTGTGTCTGTTTTATTATTCACTACTTCTATAAAGCTCTGAGTGAAAACTTCATTTTATATTTTATGCCAACAGAAACTTTGGTCCCTTGAGAGCTGGCATTTCTGTTCTGATAAAACCATCAATTATGTTTTCCTTTTTTTTTGCCTCGCTGCTAGAAAGCTCAGAGTGACACCCTCGTCCCTTATGATTAGCACATTTGCATCTTCTTCAGTTTTCGATTTTTCTGTTTCCATTTTATGAAGTCACTGTTTATGTCTCTAGTTGTAAGCTGCCTTGGGTCCTTTTTGAAAAGAGGCTTGACTATGTAAGCAAAGAAATGAGTAAGACCCGCAAACACTCTCCCCACCCAGACAACGCATTGCTGACATCTGGGTGTTGCCAATAATGGTCCTTAAGTACCTAGGCAGCAGTACCCACTGCTGGCTGACTTTCAAAGATGTGGCAGCTGTTGAGGGCCCAGTGGGGAGGAGCTGGAGGGAAAGAAGGCAGTAATGCTCTTATGGGCGCTGCCATGGTTTGGCTCTATGCATTCATCTGTTTATGAACTTCCTGGTCCACTGAGCCTTTCAGGAATGTGCTGCCTTGGAAATGGTAGAGAGAGGGTCCCCGAGGGAAATGGCTAAAGCAGGGCTGACTGGCTGCAGGATGGTTGCCTACTCTCTCCACTAGGAGAAGGAAGGTTATATGTGAGCCTTATTTCCTTTTTCTATGCACACACTGAGTAAGAGACAGGAAAGAAAAGAGGCTGTTTGCAGAGAAGCACCATGAGATGGCATTTTTCTTTACCATGATCTAAGTGTGTTGTACGTACAACAGCAATAGCCCATGTATGCATTTATGGGCAATAATACAAGCAGCAAGTGTGTGTCTTTTACCCAGGGGGACTGTCTCTCATTAAAATTTGACTTCAGTTTAGTGAAGTAATTTTTTTCACAAAATACAAATAATGTAATACATTGTCTTTATTGTCTGACATTACAGATTTGTTTTACACTTTCCTTTTTTACAGACCTTGGGAATGAAGGGTAAAAATGTGTCCAGCATTTTGCAAACATTTTTTGTTACACACAAACACGCACAGTGAGTAATAGGAAAGAGAATACAGAAGAATGAAAAGGTACGTTGAAATCAGATAGGCTGTGGTTCTAATGGATCCATGGAAATACCATAAAACTTTTTGATAAGACCAGTAAGTGGGATATATTGTTATACACAGCTCGGTACATGCACTTGAAATGAAAGCTGCTTTTATTTTGCCATTGTTTTATTATTATTGTATTTTGAGTACGCTGCTCCCTCTGCTGGCTTCTGCAACTGGCTACATGGCCAGACAGGGGGCTTCAGTTCAGGCTACAGTTAGACAGTCAGTCACAAGGCTCCTATTTCCAGGGAAGATGTATGCAACACCTTGTGAACTCCTACAGCAGAAAGGTGCTTGGTGGTACGAGAAAGGCTGAAAGTTACCTATTCTTTGGAGATGACTGTCAACCAATGGTAGGGATTCTGGTTTGGGAAGTGAACAGTTACGGAGTACAGTCTTTCTCTTATTAGACTGAGCACGTAACGGTGAGCAGTGGGGAGCAGGGCTTAAACATTATGCAGTGAAAGGAGATGTAATTGGCTGGTTTTTACAAAAAGAAGTTCCACATCTTTTCAGTAAAATGGAAACTAAACTGAATGTTCACAGCATGAGAGGATGTTGAGGTTAGCTTCTGATGCTGTGGATTCTACCTAGTGTAATGTTAGTGATTGTGGTGAGTGTCTTTCTATGAAGAGAAGGGTCTGATCAACAACCAAGAAGAGCATGAGACTGGTTTGAAACTTAGACCCCTGGAGGTCTAAAAAGTTTCCAACAGGTTAAAGCGTGTTCCCTGTTCTAAAGGACATAATAGCTCTTCTTTTGATGTTGACGGTAGTAGTAGTTATAAAAAATGCTAAATTTTATATGTCTCCAATCAAGCACTACATTGAAAAGGAAGCAAATTAGTATAATTTTTTTTTCTCTTTCCAAACTGAAGCATGAACATACATTAGAGGCGAAAGCAATGAGAAAAACGGCAGGACGGCAGGCCCCTCCACTGTTAGTTAAGACCTGCAGTAGGGGACATAACTTACTCCCTGCTTCAATTCTTCTTCCTACAGAAAGATCGAATCAATAATAGTTAGATTACCCAGGGTTCCAATAAGAGCAGGTACACAGTGTGAAGGAATGAAGGTGGGGGAAACCGCAATGTGGCTTTGATGGCAGGTCAAGCCTCTTCTCCTGGTGACTTTAGTTCCAAGTCTATTTGGATATTTGAGACTACAGACCCATCTCTTTCCTCCATGCATCCAACCATCCTTCAACATGATTTCTCTCTCTATCCTGCTATCGGTACATCCTGATACCATAGACTATGCTTAATTAGGCTACGTTGATGCCAAGATAGCTGGTGGTAAATAGACTCCTATCCCATTGCTACAGTGACAGAAGCTACAGAAGTAGAACCAGGGGGCTGTTTTCAGTTTCCTGTCATTCAGTGAAGGGAAAGATGGGATGGGCCCACTTCATTTGGTAGATTTGGAAAAACAAAAACCAGAAAGAGCTTTTTTATATCATCAAATGAGATAATAGGGCAGAAACAGCAAGAGGTTATTATTTATCTAGTCCTGTCTTAACATAGATAGTACAACAAAAACTGAATTCTGCACTTTATATGTCTAATACAATGAAAAGTAAATTTTGTTTAGTAAAGATAAAGCATTCCTGACACTGATGGCAGGAAAAGTCGACTAAGGAATATAAAAGAATAAAGAAAACAAAAGAAAAAAGTGTTACACTTACATCAGTGCCTGGGACACAGTAGGTTCCAACAAATATTTGTTAACTATTTAATTTTTTTTAATTAAAAAACAAATAAAGAAAGGAAGGAAGGGGGAGAGAAAGAAAAGTAAGAAAAGGAAAGGGAAGGAAAGGAAGGGAAAGAAAGAAAACAATACAGAAACAATAAATGATGGGGTGTCAGGGATGTGGGAGATCCAGGGACTGAAAGGCAGGACATCTTGTCTCACAAGTGAGTTGTCCCAGAGACTTTGCCTATGTCCTTTTATCAGAAGTTTTAGTTCCTGCCTTTGGCATGTCACAGTTCCAGTCCATACTGGTTCATGCTTATTTACATCAGGCAGGATGACAACAGAGCACTGAAACCTCTGCTGGGGCAATCATGGACATGAGGCCATAATTAGTCTGCTTTTGGGTTGAAATGCAATTTAGTGCATACTGAAGAAGGGAATAAGATTTATGAAAGGAAGAATGCCACTTCCCAATGAGAATTATTATTATAACACTCTGCAGAGGACTTCTATAGATCATCTTATTAAATGTTCTACCTGAAGAAAAGTTAAGGAGATATTCCCATTTACAATTTGCATTTGAAACCCAGAGAAGTTATGTGACTTGCTGCTAAAGCCACACAGATTTGACAACATTTACTGAAATTAACAAAGTTACTCCTCTTAATAAAACTATAATCACCAAAATTATTTAATGGCTGTATCTTCATTTTCTGAATTAGATATTAGCTTCTGTTTCGATTAGTCAGAATTTCTGAAGGCTATGAAATGTAAAATATTTCTAAATAAATCCAGTTTTACTACTTCCAAGGACAAAAGGAACTGTAAATGAGCCAACTGGAAATAAGTTGTGCCATGAAGGTCCTCAGTAGTCTGGTTCCAGGAAATGGATAAGAACGAGCCCTATAATTGACTGCTATCATTTGATGTGCCTAAGAAGAGATACTAAAACTGAGTTTGAAACCACATTTTGGAGGAACTCACATATAGAAATTATGTGCAAATTTCTTTTATTTTTTTAATTAAACATTTTTTTTACAAATGCCACAGTTGTAGGTCTAGGAAACATTTATTTGAAACATCTTACCTTTAGTAGCTTCATGAGACCTTCTAACTGGACCATTAGCTCTCTCCGGCTCTCCTGGAGAGCAGACATTCTCTGTTCCAGCTCATCCTTGCGCTGTCTAAGAAAGAAGCAGTTGTCATCAGAAACAGCATTCAATTCACTGAGCTAATCACATTTGCCAGTCTTGTGGACCGCTAGAAAAAGGGCATCTCTGGGTCTTTGACATAGGTTACCAGGCAGGGAAATGTCAAATGAATGAACAATTATAGCTTGGGTGTATGTTTATTTGTTAAAAGTCATACTAAAACAAAATTAAACTCTTATTGGATATTTACCCCCATCTACCCTGAATTAACTATTTAATGAAATCTTTTCTGAATGCTTATTATGTCACGGGCCCTGTGCTGTGCCATTGGGTTCCCTTGAGATAATAAACAAAAACCAAATTGTCACTGAAAAAGGCCAATCCCTCAGATCCTCCAAAACCAAGGACCCTTTTGTAAATCTCACAGAAAACACTGATTACCTTAGTATGTGGAAATCGGATTTAGAAAAGTACATTTTTCATCTCTTCAATTCTTAGTATGCAATGTGGTGCCTTTCAGAGGAGAAATATTCGTGGTATAGTTTTTATAGTCGATATAAATCTTCTGGCTTCGGTTTGGCTGCATAGAGTGAGGTCAGAATAAAAGGAGTTCCCATACAATTGTTCTAACAATCTACAAGGTTTGTGTTTGCTTAATTTTGGTTTGTTTTGCAGAACTTCTATCAGCTGTCAGCAAGAATGAAAACAATGAAGGACACGAATATTAATGATTCACATTTCTGAAGTATATTTTCCAAATCTATTTCAAATCTATTATTTCATGACCATTAGTGAAAAAGTAATATATACATTTTTTCCTTGCCCCAAAGGCTCCTGTCTGATTTTGAAATATTGGAAATTATATTTTAAAAAGTGTGTGGATGCTTTAACCATGTACGTGTTAATGTATGACTAAGTATGCCTAATCTCAATGGCACAGACACAATATTAAGTGGAGCTATAGCAGGGACTCTGAAATGAAAAACTGACAATATAAAAATGTCACACTGAGTTAGGTCAATGACTCATCCAATTAAAAGATATTTTGTGGGAGGACAGGTTATGGATATAAAGGAGACATTTTTAATTTGCTTTCATATAGGCCTTCTCTATAATGAATTATGAATTTAAAACTCATAAACACATCACTCTTTTGAAAATATTTATATTTTGGGCTTTTATTGCCATTTAAAGCTTATTCCAGAGCAATCCTTCCTTTGATTTTCTCTACAATTGCCTCTTTTCTGAATCCCGAGGACAAGGCACATCATAATTTTATAGACTTTAATTCTATCTTATTTTAGTCTTTGGTCTTCCTGGTCTGTAGCGTTCTAATTTTGAAAGTCTTGCCCAATTTGAAAATATTCTTCAATGACAAACCCATTAGCTGTTTTTTCTTTGACCTTGTCTGCACATGGTGTTCCAACTACATCCTCAGAAGGGCTTGGCAGAAGAGTAGATAATGTTTCTGATTTATTTCCAGTTCTCTTCTAGATACTGTTCTATAAATTTTGGCCTTTTGATCATAAGAGCACTTTGAGAAGAAGGCTGAAGCAAACTTCTAATATTACAGGTAAGAAATATTAAGAGAAGCATCCAAAAACTATCAGAAAAAGTTAGCTTATAGTAACCTATAATTAACCAACATTGAAAAAACCTTACTTGTACATTTATCTTACAGTAGTACTCTTTCAAAACATGACATTTACTCTTTCATGCACTTGATCGAATTACATTTTTAAAAATCATTTAATAATGATAATAATAATTTTTAAAAAATCATTTAATAATGTCTTCTCTGTGTTTATACCAGTGGTTACCAAATGTGGGTAACACATCTGTGGTGTAGCCTCCACTGTTCCAAGGAAAAATGAGAAAACAAGGACTAAGTAGTGATTTTATTTTCATAGAGCTAAAACTATTCACGTCTGAACGAATGCCTTTTATTCTGTCAGATTATTTCTAGCTTTGTGTGTGCATTAAAACCTACTTTCTTTAGGACAGCGTTGGAACGATAGGCAAAATTTTAATATGAACTGTATATTAGATAATAATAAATAACAATATTAACTTTCCTGAATTTGATGATGATACCACGGTTATCCAAGAGAATGTCTTCTTTTTTCTTAGAAAATATATACATAAGTATTTAGGGATAAAGCGTTATAATGTCTGCAATTTACTCTCAAATGGCTCATCAAAAATGCATATGTAATTTACATATATAAGCATATATAGGGAGATGCAGAAGGGTGTGGCAAAATGTTTGCAACCTCTAGGTGAAGCGTAGAAGGAAATTCATTGTGATATTCTTACAACACTTCTGTAGGCTTAAAGTTTTTTCAAAATAAAAAGTTGAAAAATATACTGTCATTCATGAAACTTGCAATAACAGATGATGGTAGTTTAAAAATGTCATTATATGGTAAAACAAAAAGTACTCAACTTTATGTTGTTTCCCCAAAATAATAAAAAAATTAAGCTGGTCTAATGAAATTCAAGTCTGGAAACCACAGACGTGCATCAGAGATTATGATTCCATTTTTAATTGGTAAAAACAAAAAAAAGTCTCTTTATATTAATAAGTTTTCTCGAAGAATAATTTTATATACTTTGAAAAGAATGCCATGTGTATAATACGATGCTTATTTTTTAGGCAAGGGATAGATATGAAAATTTATACTTGTTTTTCTTAAGATTTGTAGTGTCAAGTTGCTTCTGCAGTTTTCATTAATGTTTTCTTCATTATAGAACATGGTATTGTCTTTGCAAACATAGTTCTTTAGCTGTCTTTTAATGGTTCTGCAGTGGGAAGCCTCACTAGATCACCTTGCAAAATTTCTCTCAGGTACTCCATCCAATATGGGAAGGAAAGACCTAGGGAACCACATGGAATGTTCCAGCCCTTTCTCTGCTTCATCTGTGCCTCTTGATTGCCTGTATTCTTGAAATTATGAGTAAAGCTCAATACTAGAGTAAGATCATGTGAATCTGACTTGACAATCTAATCCACTGTGTTAACCTGATACGTAACTCATTCTCTAATGGCTTCCTGTTGTAGGATTGATAGCAATATCCTCAAGATGAATGAACTAAATGAACAATAAAATGGAGGATGATAAATGTGATAGCAGTGTAGATGGACCGGAGGCTGGGAATCAGGAAAGTGTTTATTATAATAGTACAGGCAGGAGATAATTAAGACCCAAGGAACAGAGATAGAATATACCTGTGATGTTCATTGTGCAGGATCCTGGGCAAGTTATTTAACTTCTGTGGATCTCAGTTTCTTTATCTATAAAAAGACTATAATAGTAATGTCCAGCTCCCAGGATTTTTTTTTTTACAGCTACTGTATGGAACAGTGTATGTAGAGCTTAGTGCATAGAAAGTGTCAGATTAGCACGCAGAAATGCCTATCCTATAATCCTATTCAGTTGCCAGATCTCGGTTGCAAACCTGGCTTTCCACTTTCTTGTGGCTAAAGTAAAAAGGGAAATATGATCATTTAGAAAGGTCATGATGCCCTTAAGATAAAAATAAACTATGCGTTCATGAAAAGCAAAGCTCTGATCTTGCTGCCCCCATTCCCCTACTAAATACATTTCTCCTGTTGGCTTCTCAGTAAGAGGCCCAGAAAGGATGTAACAGGTGGAGAAGACCTCTGTCAAAGCTACAATAAGGAGTCCCTTTGGCGGCTTCACATGGTCACCCCTCAATGGGAACTCAAGGCCAAAGTAATTGGCGAGAAGTCATTGTTTTGGAACTCTTTGAAAGTCTGAAATGACTAAAAGATAAAACACCCACAGCAGGTTTTCTTAACCTGGGATGTCAGGGTATCTTTGAAATCCCCAAATTGTTAAAAAGTGCTTAGCACAGTATAAATGGTTCATAAGCATCTAAAGAAATACACTTCAAGGGAGTGTACTTCTTCTTCCAGGCAGAAGAAATGTGGAGAATATGGAGGCAGGCAAGTGAATCAGCTAGGATTTAGGTGTCTCAAGCCTCAAGCCTTATGTGTGGGCCACCAGCTGACAGTGATGGCCGAAAGTCTAGAAGTTCCCCACAGAACCAGACTCCTTAGTGTAGCTTTGAGCTAGGCTGGGGTCATGGGAATGCCCACGAGTCAGGGCCAGAGGATGGTTAAAATTATTGGTCTGTTCCAAGATAGCAACATCAAGGAGGGAAGAAATATCAGTTGGAAAAGTCATCATCAGTGAACCAGGCACATAAGGATGCCTTCCCAGATGGTATCATCCTAACGGAACCAAATACTTTGGAACCAAAGCAAATGCTAACTGGGGGGAACCAGTGAAAATGCTTATGAAAATTCCTAGTCACCACCCTTCCACTAGAGAATGGGACGGCCAGTGAAGAGTTATAAAGAACATTCCAGGCAGAGACAGGGTGCCCTGAGGTGTAGATGAATGACTATTCTATTAAGTTGGTTTATTCGGTTATATTTCTGTGTACACTAGACTTAACTTTCTTGTAAGTCTCGAGGGCCTACATGATCCTATTTGGCAAAAGATGCTTTCAAGCAGTGATTTTACTTTCACATGCCTTTGAGGAGGAGGATGTAAAACATCCCTTTTTCCTTCCTTTCATTTTCATCCCTTCTGGGTGATGGTAGTAGAATGTGCAAGAATTTCTAATACATCTCTGTGAAAGTAGGACCAGAAATCCCATACGTTGAAAAGGAAGAATTTCTGTTCCTTCCATTAAATTATTTTGTTCTTCCAAAGTATGACGTGATCTCCTCACATCAAGCAGCCTCCACCAAGATGCAAGTTCTATAGGTCTCCTTTCCATAACTCAGGCCTTTGGTGGGTTTGCCCCTCTAGCCAGGGGCACAAACCTGGGGAGACTGGATCCCAGCTGAGAGGCAGGGCCTGCCCCCGGCCAGATGTGCTGAGTGCCCAGATGTTAATACGGCCAAAGGGCAGGGTTAGAGTGGAACCCCCGGAAACATCCATGACTATAATCAATAGGGACTTGATAAAATCCAAATATAGCCATAGAGAATCTGCTTAATTTAGTCTCTTTGTATGGAGGAAGTAAGTGGCACTCTAACTCTGACAAGAGTTTCTGAGAAGAGGCATCTGTACTTATTATAAAAATTATGCCTCAGAGTTAGATTTACCTGAAATATACTTGGCATCCAAAATGAAAGATAGAAAGAATGTTATACTTGCTAACTACAAGTGCCTTGTGAAATATCCGTATGACATGTTCATGAGGGAATGTCTTTGAGTTTATGTCTGTGTTGTTTATTACACAGACAGGTTTGGGTAAGTGCCATATTCAAGGTATGGTGGTTAAGTCTGATTGGAGCCCATGGTGTGACTCTCCTTTTGCACGTGGTCACAGTCCTCATCCACGTCTTACTACTCTCTACCGGCCTGACCCTGAGAAGTGCCCTGAAATTCAGGGCTTGAACCAAAAGACCTTCTTAGGTCCTTCCTAACTCAAATATTTCATGATGACAGACTAGGTAACACCAGGCCTTTAAATTCATTTGTAGAACAAGAAGGTATGAAAATCTGTATGCAAAGCTATTAGGGACCAAGATTTAGAGATAATTTATGGGTCACAGGTAAATTTTTAAATTTAAAAAACTGTGATGATTCTTTAGTTGTTTACATGTTTGTTTTGTTGATCACTTTTATCATAAACCTATTGTTGATAGTGCAAATAACTAAAGAGAGTTGAGTTCAAATTTTTTCCAGTAAGACAGATACAGAGAACAAACAAGTGGTTACCAATGGGGAAAGGGAAGGGAGGAGTGGCAATATAGGGGTAGGACATTAACAGGTACAAACTATTATGTATAAAATAAGCTATAAGGATATAGTGTACAACACAGAATACAGCCAATATTTTATAAAAACTATAAATGAGGTATAACTTTTAAAAATTGGGCATCACTATGTTGTATACCTGTAACTTATATAATATTGTACATCAACTATACTTTAATTAAAAAAAGAGAGTGCACTATAAAAAATTCTGTTTTCCGGTGAAACATTTTGTTTCGGATCTAAAGAACACTGTTTCCTTTTCTCTGTGTCAAAGAAAAAAAATAAATAAATAAACAGCCTCTTTCCCAAACCTCCAAATTCCAGCAATTAGATGTGTGCTATTAAAAAAAAACAAACAGATGTTAGCAGCTATGGTGGCTGAGGACCGTTTTCTGGTGGACACTGTTAGACTTTATTGATGATCTCAGACACCTGTATTTCCTGAGATGCCTTGGGCTCCTTTTCTTACCTGAGGAGGCGGAGCTCTGCCAGCAGAGTGGGGTTTTGCTGCGCCTTCTCTGGAGTGGGCTGAGAAGCTTGTTCATGCTCTAGCCGCAGCCTCTGGATCTCCTGTAAGATTTCTCTTGGGAGAGAGGAGGAAGGTAAGAAACCCAGGTCAGTTAACTTCCAGGATGTCCAGGATCTAACATCTGAGTAGATCAGGGCCACCAGAACAAAGAAAGAAGGGGTCATCCTATGTGTTGGAGCAGAACCAACCCTCACTACCTGACTGTGTTTACGAGGTGTTGGCTGTAGCTAGTTGGGTTAGGGAACCATTGACTGAAACCTCCCGCCTTGGCCAGGTACGATGATAACTGATAACTGCTTGCCTGAGTTGTCTCACAACAGGAGGTTCCGATAAGGAACATGGTGCTCCCACTAAAAACTAACCAGGAGAATTTGGGAGGGGCCAAGACAGGGAGGAGACGACCAATCTCCCAGAATCCTTTGTGCTGGAATCCATCTTGGATGAGAGATGCGCGCGCCACCAGGAAGGACCCTGAGTCAGACCAAATATGGGCCAAGCAAGATGATTGGCCAGAGACATCCCGGAAACTAAGCCCATTACCATAAAACCTGAGACTGCGAGCCACGTGGCAGAGCAGATCTCCTGCGTTCCCTTACCCTGCTGCTCAGCCCCCGGGCGCCCGTTCATTCCCAATAAACGCTTTGCTTTGTCAATATGTGTCTCCTCCTTGGACAATTCATTTCTGAGTGTTAGACAAGAGCCCACTCTCCGGCCCTGGAACATTGTTGCCCCTTCCTGCAACAGTTGGGTGCTCTGGGTGAGGGGATACTGCCTTCATCTCCAGTACATACAAACTAGGAAGACTCTGCAATATGTCATTGCAATATGTCAAGCTGAGTGTTCTCCCCAGGACCTAACACTCTCTCTAGTCAGTAATATAATGCTGTGGTAATGTGTTCAACTTTGCAAAGCGCACTGCTTAAGAGACAAAAATGAATCTTCCTCTTATTTATGATCTCAGTCTGACACCAAGTAAGAGATGCTTGGAAAAAATAAGGGTAAATGGTGCTCATTTTGCAAAACTAAATAACCCCATTCTCTCACTAGGAATGAAATTCTTCTCACTGAATTTATCTGAGAAGCCCCCAGGTAGGCAAAATTCTTTCTCTTTTCCTTAATATTTTCAGCCTTAACAATGTATCTGAATAAGGGTAGCCTTGTGAAGGAAAGTGCTTTTAAAAGGATTCTCTGTAATTGAGTCTGTGACATAAGAGTGCTATTGGCGTGACCCCTATCAGGGGTGAGACATGTCAGTCTATTATTGATGTTGGGGCCTGGGCTGCCCTGCATTGAGGTGAACATTAGGCCAGCCATAAGGGATGGGTGACCGATGTAAGACAAATTATCCCTAAGTGAGTTAGAAGCTATTAAGCAAGGTTAGAAGTCACAGGTTCTTGGGGGAGGGGTCAGTCTCCCATCCAGCAAAATGCAGAAGAGCCCATAAGATAGAACGAAGCACCAAGAATGAAAGGTGAACTTGGTGAGCAAGGGGGATGGGTGGCTTTCCATCTGAGAGGCTGATTTACAACCTCCTGCTTCACAAACATGCCAGAATCAAGAAGCTAATTACCAGTGAGTCACTACACCTCTCATGGGTATGGTGGGAGCTTGGACCATAATTCAGTGGTTTTCAACTTGTTTTTTTGTCCCCCTTGGTGTTCTATAGTGGAAAATTTTCTTTAAAAGAAATCTTCCATGGAAACCCAACATGTCACACAGTTAAGAAGGAACTTCTCTGGTTAAAGAAAGGGGGGTGCCCTGTGCTACTAGCTCTTCTTCCTCTTCATACACCCCTACAGGGCCCCTGAACTCCCAGAGAGGCCAGCCTGAAAATCAGTGAACTGAGATTTCCAAGATCTTGAGGGCTAACATCCTGACATTCTGTGACTTCCACTAGCTCTCCTTGTTGGTTCTCAGGACAGAGCCATGACACAGCCATTTAGCCCAAGGAAGAAAGAGAGAGAAGCAGCTCTGATCAGATGAGAATAAAGGTAAGATAGGTAAGGAGCATGAAGGCTTAGACTACACCCAGGGACTGTGCTGTCTTCTTTAGTCTTATTTAATCCTCATAACAGTTCTATTGTATATAGACTAGTATAGTACCAATAGTTCTATTGGTACTGCTATTATCTGTTTTATGAATGAGGGAATCAAGCACATACCAGTTAGAAGTCGTGCCCAATTTCAATAAGTAGGTGGTAGCATTCATTTGAACTTAGGCAGGTTTGCCCCAAAGCCCATATGTGTTCGACTCCTTCAGTCTTTGGTACTTGCTTGGACAGGTCTAGCCTAGGCAGGCTGTGACTTCCGCAATGTAATCTGAAGAGTCCAGCTACTCCTAATACTAACTCTAACTGGCTCCTCTAAGGAGGCTCTAAGAAAGCATTATCTTCTAAAGATCATTTCTGAAATGTCTAAATGACTACCTAGGGTAGTCATGGAGTCAAGTGAGGAATTCCATCCTTCCTTGAAGCCCAGAGATCTGATTATTGGGTTAACTGTCACTTTGGAGACCATGGGATCCCTGGGTGAATTTCCGTGGTGCAGGAACTGTGACCTGGATAAGCTTCTGGGATGTGGTTCTGGGGTCTTTGGAAGGCATGAGGCCGTTGGCTTAGAGAGATGAGTTCAGGAGGGACTAGATGCTCTTCAGGCACGGGGCGGGGAAAGAACTCAGGGAAAGGATGAAGCTCTCTTTCTGCCAACTCTTCTCATTTCCATTCCTTTATTCCCTCTCATCCTAAAAACATGTATTCAGAGATTGCAATCCCAAAATGCCCTAGAAACAAGCAGTAAGAGTGGTAGCGTGGTACAGCCAGCACATTCATGGGGTTTCTTGCTGATTCTGGAATCCCACATGGAGGTAGATATCCCTGGGTTATTTCCTTAAAGGAAGTCCCGATTTCCCCTCAAGTGTGCTATCCCCATGCTGAGTGGAAGCAGAGAATCGGAAGGGAAAACAAAGTGCTTTGGAGAGATGGGAGAGTAGATTAAAATTGAAACCAAGATATTTGTGGGCTTGTAAATTTTCACTTTAGTCTTTTTTTCTTTCTAAGAATATGAAAATGTGCCAAGTGAGTTTGTATCTTCCTTTTAATTTTTTTTTTTTCTATAGAATTTTAAAGAATAGCATGACTGGGCTTCCCTGGTGGTGCAGTGGTTGAGAGTCTGCCTGCCGATGCAGGGGACGTGGGTTTGTGCCCCGGTCCGGGAGGGTCCCACATGCCGCGGAGTGGCTGGGCCCGTGAGCCACGGCCGCTGAGCCTGCGCGTCCGGAGCCTGTGCTCCGCAACGGGAGAGGCCGCAACAGTGAGAGGCCCGAGTACCACAAAAAAAAAAAAAAAAAAAAAGAATAGCATGACCATTTATCCCAAAATTTTCAGGTCATACTCTACAGGTATGCAACAATGATCAAAACCTCCTCCTTTACCAGTCTGATCTCAGAAGGGACATCAGTGTTTAAAGATGAGATTAAGTACTAAGACAGCTTGGTGTTGTTCTAAGAAATACAGAATGTACAAGTCGTTCTTATATGAGGCTTACTCAGCATTGAGTTTGAGATCTGACTCAGATATTTATTACTTTCTCACTCAGTATATATTGACTGAGTTTCTACACTGTTACAATGTACCAGGCATGGTTCTGGAGCTCAGGGGCCATTTGTCACAGCCTCTGTTCTCAAAGAACTTCCATATCAGTCAGGGAAGACAGACAATAAAAAGGAAACAAACACTTAAATGCGACTTTTTTTCAGAGAGAGATGTCATACACACACACACACACACACACACACACACACACACACACGGATGTAACAGAGAGTGGTTCCTGGAATAGGAGGTAGTGGGAGAGATCAGACAGGTGATCTTTTAGGAGGTGGCATTTGAGCTGAGATCTGAATGATGGGAAGGAGCCATCTCTGCAGAGACCCTGAGGAAGAGCTTTCTAAGCTGCAAAAACAACCGATACTTTAAAGGCTGTAAAGAAAGTAAGAAGCAGGAGTGTCCCAAAAACCTTACCTGTTCTTGTTTTCTAGTTCTGCGATCAGCTGCCTTTGTTGCTTATTTGCATCAATGGTGAAGGAGATGTCAGGGGCACTCCTCTGCTGCGCTGGCTGCTGGAAAATATGTGGTTTATACTATTTAGTACTGGGAAGGGGAACCGACCTGTGTTTGAAAAGACAGGAGTCGTGAGATATGCACAAGAAAGAAAAAACTATTTCTATCAAAACAAAAAAAGCAAAACGTAAAATTAAATGGCCATTCCTCTCCTAAGGACCAGCTTTTTTAGGGATCTGGAGCACATCTATGCAGTGGAAAGCAGAATAGAATCCTTTGGCAGGCAAATATACAAAACATGGGAAAAATTGGTTTTTAGCTTTCTGACTTGAAATCTTTGGGGAACTAGTACATTCTTGCCATGCTGTTCCCATCGCAACTATTCTTTCAGTAAAGGTGGGGTTAAAAAAATATATCACTGCTGAAGTATCTCTTTCTCTAGAGTTACTGTTTAACCACTGTAATATATAATTAAAAATTGTATAGTTTTAAAGTCATAGTTAATATGACTTTCTTTTCTTCTTTTGGTCAACATACTTTTAGCATTTCTGTATTCATATATGTAATTTTACACTGATGGATTGCAACCAGCTTTAACAACTGGTGTATACGCAGTCATAACTTTCTCCATTCTTTTGTTTTTTTTAATAAAGTTATTTATTTATTTATTTTTGCCTGCGTTGGGTCATCATTGCTGCGCTTGGCCTTTCTCTAGTTGAGGCAAGCAGGCTACTCTTCATTGCAGTGCATGGGCTTCTCATTGCGGTGGCTTCTCTTGTTGTGGAGCATGGGCTCCAGGCACGTGGGCTTCAGTAGTTGTGGCATGTGGGCTCTAGAGCACAGGCTCAGTAGTTGTGGCGCACGGGCTTAGTTGCTCCGCGGCGTGTGGGATCTTCCCGGATCAGAGCTCGAACCCGTGTCCCCTGCATTGGCAGGCGGATTCTTAACCACTGCGCCACCAGGGAAGTCCCTCTCCATTCTTACATAATCACATATATATAAGAATATGATTATATAAGAATATATATGTATATATATCTCATATACCATATTTATATATGTATTTATGTGTATGTGTATTTAGTCAAGGGCTTATTTGATATTGTTTTGTAAAAGCAGGGTCAGATTACGTAGACTTCCCTGTGCCTTGCTTTCTTTGCTCTACCGTACATTATAGAAATTCCTCAATGTCAGTCATTATTGCTTTTAAAGCAAATTTAAAAAAATTACAACTAATCTTTCTACCAAAGAATGCCACGGTTTAAAAAATAACACCATTGCCTAAGCCCAAAGACATGGTGAAACTCAGCCTGAGTTTTCATTTCTAGAAAACTAACCATAGGGAAAGGTTTAAACTTGGTAAAGGTCTGGCTTTTATAAAGCTTTTCTATCATTTTTAATTAGTGTTTCTTTTAACAAAGAAATGATTTGCGTTGCTAATGAAGAAGTGTGAGGTCCTATATTTTATATCCTAAATGGTCTTCTATAGCTGGCATATGGGAACTTTGACATGTGATGCAGAGTTTTCTCTTGATTTTACGACATAATTTTCTCTTTCTTGCTATATTGAGAAAAGTAGAAACAACTTTTGATATATATCTCTTGATATATTGATAAAAGTAGAAACTTATCTGAGCCAGCTGTGGATTTGAATCATTGCTTGTTCTTTATATTAACCGATTAGGAATTATCCAGAGAAATTGGGTATTGGTCTGGTTCAGCACTACTGTAGCAGGAATACCTCGAGCTCTGATTCATGCTAGACCAGAATGATAGCTGGAAAGTGAAAATGGAAGCAGTGGAAGGCCAGGTCGTTTTTAGGTCTTGCAGACGGCACAGTAGCAACTACTCAGCTCTGCTGTTGTGGCGTTAGCTATTAGGGTAACAATCAACGTGGCATCCGCTCGTTCAGGGTACTTACAGACGGAGTGGGCTCTGCTGCCAGTCTTGCCGCGTATCTGGCGATCAGCCGGTGCTCTTCATCAAGCCGGGTGGAGCTCTCGAGCATACTATTGAGAACAGAGCAAGAAAGACTCAGTCAGGCAACTGAGAAAAGATGGGAATATTCATACTACCACCTGGAGTGGGCTGGCTATTTCAGTGTTTCAGTGCAAAAAGTTTGATCGTTATACAAAATCCTGTTAGGTTAATGACATCAGACTTGGATTCATGATGTGATCTAATGTGTGGCCAGGAAGGTCCTTAATAAATCCTACCTTACAAAGAAATCTCCAAAGAGGAGTGACTTTCCTGATCAACATTTCTGATGAAAGAATACTTGCTCTTTAATTTAGTCGTATTGCCTTTAACAATTTAATTTCCTTATGACAAAGTAATACATGTCTGAAACCAACATGATAGACAATATGAAAGCAAGAAGGAAGAAGAAACCAATTTGTGGTCAGCCTCCAGTGATCCCCCACTCCTGGTATTGTGTAATCCTCTTCATTTATTGTAGTATGACTGGACTTAACAGACTTAATTCTAATGAATAGAATGTGGCAGAAGTAATGGAAGGTAACTTCCAAGATTAGGTTATAAAAAGACCCTGGCTTCTGTCTTGGGCATGTTTTCTCTCTCTCGAGCCCTTCTGGATTGCTTGCCCTGTGGGAAGCTGGATGCCATGGCACAGGCGGCTCTGTGGAAAGGCCCACGTGAGGAGGAGCTGAAGCCAGCCAGTAACCATGGGTCTGGATCCCCTTTGGTAGAGCCTTTAGATGAGATCACAGCCCACCCACAGCTTGATTACAACCTCGAGAAAGTCCTGAGCCAAACATGGATTCCTCACCCACGGTGTTTGTTGTTTTAAGCTGCTGAGCTTTTGGGTAATTTGTTATACAGCAATACACAATGAATATAATTCTCATCTACAATACTACTACCCAGGTAACTTGCCATTTTATATTTACTTCCAGAGAAGTAGAATTATGGTAGTGGCTTCTAATGACAAGAGTGGGAATCATTTAGTGTCTCCTATAAATTTATAAAAATTCTTCCTGTTAGAATAAGAATAATCTGACCCCTTAAAAAAATGAATGCAAATAGAAGCATTTTCAACTCTCCCAGAGAGTTGATATTTCAGAAAGCCCTTCACGTAAGACTAAGTTTTGGGTGCCACTAAAAAAAAATTCTGTGAAACATACCAGTAACACTAATCCTGTTAATAGACTAGTTGGTCATAGTTTAGTTTATCAGTTATTATGGTGAGTATCAGGCCAGGATCAAGATTAGAAACCAGTTCCTCTCAATCCCCAAATATACTTATATTCTCCACTGGCTTATATTTAAGCCTGTTCCTTAAAGAAAAAAAGTCAATACTCATGGTTATACGTTAAAAATGACACACTTCTATGCCAATGTTAAGGTTTTAAAAATTATCCACTGAAAGACTTGGATCCATATAAAGTAATACACATTTATATTATTTTTGTACACTTACATAAAAAGCAAACATGCAACATAGTCTTTCAACCTTTGTTCTAAAGTGAGAAGATGAATGAAAATCATTATGAACTTTCAGCATATTAGCTATGTCACTTAGCTCTTCTCTGCTTGGTGGAATCTGTTACCGTAACATTTTTTTCTGGTCATTTGGAAGATATTCCTGTTTCCCTTATCTATGCGCTAGTCTATATTCCTCACATATGTAAACTGTACCTGTTCTTATCCTGAATTCTTCCACTAGATTTAGCCCTTTTCTCTAAGTTACCGTATCCTACCTAGAATATTCCTGAATTTCTCCATTTACCAAGTCACTTCTTCATCGTCAGAAAAAGAGCCTTCACTTTCCTGCTGCCTAAATGAGACAATGCATGTAAAAAACGTCAAGCTGGCATGATGCCTAGAACACATTAAATGCTCAAAAATATTAGGTAATACAATTTTATTATTATTTTGCCTCTTGAGTAACCTGTTCAGATTCATTAATGATTCTTGGCTCCTTCAAAATGTCATGTACAATCCAACAGCTATCTAGAGCAGGGCTTCTCAAACTTTAGTGTGTATACATATCACGTAGGGATCTTGTGAAAATGCAGTCTCTGGTTCTGGAGTGGGGGTGGGGTGGGGGGGTAGGATGGGACCCCAGAATCTGCATTTCCAACAAACTCTCAAGATACGTTGGTATTGCTGGTCCAAGGACAACACTTTGAGTAGCAAGGATCTAGAAGATCTTGAAAATAAAATGGAAAAGTTAAACACATGAAATGAACCCCAAATGTAAGCCATATAAAAGACATCATTTTTCATATCCATATAGCATTGTGATATTTTCACACAAATTCCCTTAAGACAGATATTCTAGGATTCAGGGCTCACCTATGTGTAGTATTAATCCCAGTGGATTGAGATTTCAACGAGCATACAAATTTAAAGTCGGAATAAGAAACTATTTTTACTAGCAAAAGGCTGAATTAGTTCTGGACAATGGAGGCTTTAAAACAGATGTTTAAAGCAGATGTGTTAGGACTTCCCTGGTGGCGCAGTGCTTAAGAATCCACCTGCCAATGCAGGGGACACAGGTTTGAGCCCTGGTCCAGGAAGATCCCACATGCTGCAGAACAACTAAGCCCGTGCACCACAACTACTGAGCCTGCACACCTAGAGCCTGTGCTCCGCAATGAGAAGCCACTGCAATGAGAAGCCCGCGCACTGCAACGAAGAGTAGCCCCCAATCACCTCAACTAGAGAAAGCCCGAGCACAGCAACGAAGACCCAACGCAGCCAAAAATAAATAAATAAATAAATAAAAAGAAAAGCAGTGTGTTATAAAACACGTCTGCCCTCTGCAGTGGTTAAAAATAATAACTGTTCTTGTTACAGCTTCAATGAGAAAGTGAAAGTTTTTGCTGTCCTTACTTTAAACATAAAACCACCCAAAAAAGAAACAATTTAATTTGATTTTAACACATTGGTCATTTTCTGGCTGCTGTATTAGAGACCATATGCCTAACTCAACACAGTTTGTGTAGACAACAAGGCCCAAAGCTCCAAGCCCAGGACGATGATCTGTTTGAATGCCTGAAAGTGACTTTGTCAAAAACATTTGTGTTTTGATAAATAAATAATAAAAAAAACCTTGATAAAAAACCTCATGATAAAAGTGCCTTTTATCATGAATGACCAGCAAGTATAAATAATATGAAGATTATATCAAAAAAAAGCCTCCTGGGAATGTAAGAAGGGAAGTTATGGAGTTTCATCTAGTAAGCTATAACTCATACTTCCCCTGCCTCTCCTTCCTCCAGCACCGAGTGAATGAGGGGTGGAGTGATGTATTGCCCCTTTGTGCACACAAACGATTTATAAGTCCACATGTGCCATTTCAGTACGTTCGCATTATACAAGGGTGAATGAGGCGTTCACCTAATAAATTCCATTATTTCAAGACTTCAATTACAAATAGTCGGAAATGAATGGCCAATAATTCCCTAAATCATTAAAGAAATACCAATTCCAACATTGTCTCTATCCCTGCCTATTCATTTCCAGACTTTATAATCAGTAATCTTATTACAAGACCATGATGAATTTAAAAGGGTCTGCTGTGTAGACTGCATTTCAGAATAGGGAAATCCATTACATTGAAAGCTCTCCACTTTCTGCCTTAAATACATGGCCAGCGTCTGTTGCTAGTGATTTCAAAATGGCATCTAGGAAACTCAAGTGGCCCCAGCTGAGCTAGGGCTTCCTAAATTGTTATTTAGCAGGGATTTCTGGGAACTCAAGGTTTGTTCACATTTCTCTGGTTTCTCTGCAGGCCTGTTTCCCTGGCAGTCCAGGGGTTAGGACTCTGTGCTCTTACTGCCAAGGGCCGGGGTTCAAGCCCTGGTTGGGGAAGTAAAATCCTACAAGCTGCACGGCCAAAAAGAAAAAAAAATCAGAATAAATGTAAAAAAAAAAAGTATTTGTCTATACTTGAGTCATGAAGAGATTCACCTAGGTTTAAAAAAAAAAACAAAAAACACAAATAATAATGTGATCTAAAGGGCACCAGAAATACTTCTTCATTTTTCCTTCATATTTTTTCCATTTGTCTGAATGGTGACAGGAACTTTAGAGATTACTTTTTAAGGTCATTAAGTGTCACTACTCTTTTATTAAAATGCAAATAGCTATTAGGAGGATTACTGCCTGAGAAGGCATTATTAGTTAGTACTTAAGTGGAGGATGACTTTCTCAGGGTATGTCCTGTCTTTCACAGTTGGTTGAGAGCAAAATGCCATAGGAATCTTCATGGATAATAATAATAATAAAACAACTTACCATAACAATGGCTTCTCTATAGAGGTGCCTTCAAACTCCTTTATCAAGACCCTGACTTTGATAACCCACTATGTTACAATCATCCACCAAGGCCATGCCTTCTACCTCTACAAATTCACAAATTCCTCCATTTCCTTCCATTCCAGCTGTCACCAATGTGGCCCAGGCCACCATCATCTCATCCTGAGTGAGTGTAAAGTCCTCTCAATAGGTCACTCTGATTTGAGAGTTATTCTTTCCTCCAATTCATTTCCTGTCCTCAAGTCATCGATCTTTTAAAAGTAAAGTTGGCTGTAACATTCTTATGCATAAAATTCTTAATAGGTTCTCATTTTTCAAATTCCTAAATAAGACTTATAAGGTCCTGCATAGTCTAGCTTCATCCTTTACCCCCGTGGCCTTAACGTACTTAACTTCCTCAAATGAACCATATTCTCTCTGTCCTGAATGGTCTCTCTGTCTCCTCCACTCACTTCTGCTTGGCTAATTCCTCTTCATTCTGGTATTGGCTTTGGCTTCCATTTCCTGCCCTCATGTCCGACCTCCAAATTCAGGTCCATTGCTCCTTATATATTCTATAGTCCTCTGCACTTTGCTGCCCTTGTTATAGCTGTTATCTCTTTGTTTTTTTTAAGATTGGGGTATAGTTGCTTTACAATGTTGTGTTAGTTTCTGCTGTACAACAAAATGAATCAGCTACATGTATACATATATAGCCTCCCTCTTGGACCTCTCCCCCCACCAATTCCCGCCCATCTAGGTCACCACAGAGCAGCGAGCTGAGCTCCCTGTGCTATACAGCAGGTTCCCAGTAGCTTTCTATTTTACACATGGCAGTGTATATATGTCAATCCTAATCTCCCATTCATCCCACCTCCCCTTCCCCCCATGTCCACAAGTCCGTTCTCTATGTCTGCGTCTCTATTGCTAAAAAAAAAAAAAAAGCAAGACTACTTTATAAATGATGTTGCATTCTTCTCCTTGCATTTTAATTGCCCTTTTCACTTGTCTTTATCCTTCACTAAACTGTAACTTCTTTGAGGACAGAATGGTTCAATCTCTTCTCCCTTGGAACTTGAGTGTTTTGCACAGTGCTTAGAACATAGCAGGAACTACCCAAGAATTAGCTGGACAAAAGAACAAATAAAGGTTGGCTCACTTCTGACATTCTTCAGAAGGTTTACATTTTTAGGATTCTAAGGAAATGTTTTTCTCAGAAGTCTAGTTCTATAACTGAAGGTCCTAAACATTTTACAAAAGAAAAGGAGTAGTGTTAACAAGGAAATGAAAACTCATAAAAGAAGATACTTTTCAATACGTGTGGATAATAATTTCTTTTTCCTTTCTGCAGCTTGCAATAAACTTATACTTTTCAAAATCACAACATTTACTGAAAAGAGTCAAATCTTAGCCTACACATTAAAAATATTAAAGGACATACAATTCAGTGGATTCAGTGTAGAAGCATGCTATGGACTGAATTGTCTCTCCTCACATTCATGTGTTGAAGCCCTAATCCCCAGTGCCTTAGAATGTGGCTGTGTTTGGAGATGGGAATTTAAAGAGGTAATTAAGGTTAAATGAGGTCCTAAGGGTGGGGGCCTAATCCAATATGACTGGTGTCCTTATGAGAAGAAGAAGAGACAACAAGGATGTATGTGCACAGAGAAAAGGCCATGTGAGGACATAGCAAGAAGGCAGCCATCTGCAGGCCAAGGAGAGAGGCCTCAGCAGAAGCAGCCCTGCAGGCTCCATGGTCTTAGACTTCTAGCCTCCAGAACTGTGAGAAAATAAACTTCTGTTGTTCAAGCCATGCAGTCTGCTGTACTTTGTTACAGTAGCCATAGTGAACTGATACAAAGTGGAAAAGGTCAGAGAACATTAAAAAATTAAAAAAAAATTTTTTTGCCCAACATCACTTTTAGTTTTTTTTTGCCCCTTATTAGTTGCTTTTGTCACATCAGTGACTTGCTGCTTCTCGTCTTTATCCACATTTATCACTTCTACTCAAGTCAAGTTTAATACTTTACTTTTTCACCTATTTTATACTCTTACACTAAATGTTCAATTTCAGGGCTAATTTATAATAGGTGATTTTTTTAATAGCAAAAAGTATTTTTCTAGTAAAAAAGATTTTCTGAGGACTCCTAACAATTTTGTTTAGGGTGAGTGGGAATTTTATATCTGTGGCACTATCAATATTCTCCAACATCAATGGACATTTATTGGGCACTTACTGTGTGCCAGGCACTGTGCTAGGTGCCAGAGAGATGGTGGTAAACAAGTCCGAGAAGGTCTGCCCCATAAGAGGAAGGTAGGAGTGAACCAACCAACCAAGGAACCAATGATAACAGTTATGACAAGAATGAAATAAATAGTATTCCATGATCAGACTAATATGGGAGACCTACCTGAGTAGGGAGGTGCCTTTAATCAGAGTCTGGAAGCCAGAGAAGGAGCCAGTTCATGTGTGTGTGGAAGGAAAGGGCAGGAGGAAAATGGGGAAGAATGTTCTAGGCATAGGGGAAGAACTAGTATCATGGTCTTTGAGGCAGTTTTAGGAATTTTTTTAGGAAATGATGAAAAGCTGATGTGACTAAATATTGTGGTTGAGTGGGAGAACCCCATGAGAGCTGGGGCTGGGAGAGGGGTAGGCGAGGGCTAGATCACACACAGGCTTGCAGCCCCGGTGATGGGTCTGGGCTGTGAACTAAGTGCCATAGGACTCTAGTAAAGGAAGCAAGTGAGCAAGTAACAACTTAGACCTCATATGTGAAACCCGGAAATAGGCGTCAAAATGTCCCATTTCTTGTACTTGAGAAAAACATAAGCAGGACAGATATCAACCTAATTATATGAGATCAGGGGTCTAACAAAGTGACAGCAACCGATCATGACGTCAAAGTATAGACTGTACCCTTTCACTGTACTGCTTCCCTCCCTTACACAAGGGGCCTTTTCAGAGTTGAGAGAAACGTGCCAGAAGCTTCTGACTGGTAAGTATCAAGGCTTAAAACTATGGTTAGAGTTGGAATTTCTGGGCTGGTTTGCAACCTCCTTTGGTCTGCCTGCCACCATCTGTCCTATAAGCCACTAGCAAGCCTGGACACCTGATAAGCTTTAGGAGAGGCCAGAAAAAGCCCTCACTGGATAACTCTGAGACCTCTCCTCCCCCAGTGAAGAAGGTACTTGAAAACCATTAAGGCTTTTAAAACTTCACTTAGGAATTAGGAAGACAGTAGGACTTTGCCCTTGATCTACAGTTTATTTATTTGGCTTATCTGACATCAGAACCAGCAAGGGCACATAAGAATATCTTTAATTTAGCAGCAAACTATTTACGGATGAGTCAGTTTCCCATTGTGCTAAGCAGTTGATATAGGGGAGAAGGCCCCTACGCTGAGTGAATTAGGAGCATATATGAATACTTACAAAAACACACCTTTCAAGCAAGAACAACTATTAGATTTCTCTTTATAGACCATCTCATGAAGGGTGCACAGACAGGAAGGCCGAGGCATGAGGTGGAAAACAGATGAGACTCAATATCAGAAGACCTTGCTGGCAGGTGACCTTGGATAAGTCACTTGATGTCTTGTAACCGGGCATTTTCTTATCAGTGAAATGGCAATAATAATATCCAAACCTACAGGGCTTTGACAAGCAGATTAAATAATGTGTGGGAAAGGGCTTTGTCATTTTTGAAGCACTTCATAAATGTAAAATTTATTATTCATATTCTGGCTGCTGTGATGATGTCCAAGAGGCTGAAGAGAAAATTTTTGTCTTTTTGAAGCTTACAACTAAAATGAGAAATCACAAGGCACAGAACTAAATACATAATTGGTAACTTATGAACAACCGCTATTTCTATTACTAGTATGTGCTCAAAATATTTGTTAAAATGAAACACAAATAATACAATGGGATATGCAATTTCACTAAATAGAGATGTGGTGGATGCAGCTGTGGAATGTCCAGAAGAGCTTTCTGGAGGGCATGCATTTATGTAGGTTTTATAAGATGCAATGTATCACAGTGGTTATGAGTTTGGGATCAGCTAGATAAAAGTCGAAATCCCGGCCCCACTGTGTAGTAGCTATGTGCCTGTGGGAGAGTCATGTAAACTCTCTAAACTGATACCTTTACTGATCGATAAAATGGGAATGAGAGTATCTACCGGCTTATCTAAGGACCAGGGGAAATTATGTAAATAAAGTTTTAAACACAGTGCTTATCATGAGGCAAATGCTTTAAAAAACGGTGGCTCTTGTAATTACTACCATTATAGATCTCACCACAGTTGAATGACGGTTAAGCATCAGAGCTATAATAATGATAAAGGAGGGGAGACATCACTGCTTCTCTTACAGAATCCTGGCAGATGTGGGGAATGGTTAGGATCTAATTAAATGGAAAGGAAAGGGAAGGAGCAAACTGAGAAAAGAGAAGTCGGAATTTTTTAAGGATGGAACAAAGTGATGAGAATTATGGAGGGCAGTAGCTTTTAAAAACAAGTCAGCTTCATTGATCAGTCTTAAATTCTGCTTTGTTTTCAAAATACAAGTCACATCTATCTTTCATCAAGTCGATGTAAGGTGTCTCTACTGAGACCGTTTTACAGTCTTAAGTGACCATCAAGTCACTATGATTAACCACTTGAGGAGGGAAAAGGGCTGGGAGTGACAAACTCTGCACTTTCCTCTTTGGAGATTTCTCTGTTACAACTTTAATTAAGAAAAGGTCAAAGAAGAGTGGTGGAAATTACCGGAGTGTGCTAGAATTTTGGACACACACTCCAAAGGACAGGAGAGGACAGGGTGTGAGATCACATCATTGCATTCAGACATGATTGAATCTTTATCGACTATATCCTGCTTTGAAGATTACCAACACAAATTTTGGGGGGGCGTTAATTGTTCTATTGTTTCAGCTACCATATAACATTGGGGAACCAAATTCACTGGGAATAAGATGAAAACCATCACTCCACTTGTAGTTTTGAGAGGCTGAGAGGTAAGAAAGAAGAGGAACTGTTCGATCTACCAGCTGGGAAAATTTGAACAAAGAGATGGGCTTAGCTGAAGAGTGCATTTTTATCTCCTGAAAGAGTAGCATATAGTATAAAATTAAACCAGTACACTGGTTATATACCTATATTTTAAAAAGTTCAAATTAAGATAAATATATAACTATTAAAACAAATAAATGTTCATCAGTGTATCACCTAAAGTCATCTCATGTACTAATCTTGCAAAAAATAGTTCTAAGGCATCAAGGGAGGAAAGTTCTAGAAACAAAGAAGTGGTTAACAATACCAAGTGGTGAGGGTGATGAATGCCAAATGTTTGAGGGATGCTTTCTGTGACACAGTAGAAGAAAGGGGACCAATTTTAAAGGCAATTTAACCCATTGGCTCACTTAATAGTTATAATGGCAAAAAATCCATAGGCTCTCAGTTCAGAGAAAATGTATTAGGGTTATTAAGTAAAATCGAATATTTCTAAGGAACTGGTTTGCTAAACATATTTGTAAAACAGTTGTCTAAACTAGGATGAAACATGATAATTATACAGTTTGTGCATTTATTTTCATTCAAATTGGAAATGTATATTTATTATTAACTAACTTGAACCAATGGGAGGAATCTACTATGTCACAACTAAAATAGAAAGGGAAAAACTCTAGGAATGCCTTTATTCTATTACATAAGGCTATCTGAATTCACACATTTAACACATTGGAAAGTAAGCTTTGAATACTGTGGGACTTGAAAGCAGGCTGTTTCAGGATGACTACCCTGAAACATTTGTAAGAGAAGAGTTGAAAGACAATTTCTCCCACTGTTATCATTGTTGATGAAATGATTTCCATGGTATAATCCCATCCTATCGCTTTTCCTCTTCTTCACTTCTATCTTAAGGGAATGCAGGATTGTTCTCCAAATCAGTAGAAACACACAAGTCCTTGGAATAAGACAAATTCCTGCATCACTGTCATGTGGTAATTTGACATGGCACATGTAACACAGAACTGACCGGTGGGACCCAGAGTCTCGCATCTCCCTAGATGCTAATATTTAGCACAGCACCCGCTTACATGAGTTGTCCCTTTAGCTAAGATATAAACAAAAATGTGAATTCTATGGTACATTAATGGGCAGTGTCCAAAGTAATATCACAAGACATTTTAATTGGATCAGTTAAAAAAATGCTTTAGTGACACCTCTGGCATCCAGTGACTTTGCCCCTTGCTGAGACTGCTTGTCAAGAGATCAGACTGTTTCCCTCTCGCAGGACAGTCAAGCAGCCAAACCTGCACTAACCATGATGGGTTGTTCCGGAGCATGTTGACATACAACCCGATGAGAACATGTTCATCAGCTAGCCTGTCTGCCACATTCAGACTGTACTGTATCCTGAAACAGGGCAGGAGGAAAGAAAGGGTGTTGTTAGGACAGGTGGACAGAAATAAGCAGGGCAGGTAGGAGTGAGTTTGTGGTCGAAAAGGCATCTAGAAAACCAAGCAAGTAAAGGAAAACTAAGCGATGTTCTATGAAAAAACACAAGCAAAATCCAAGCAATGAAATTCACAATGCCATTTCACTCTTTAAAAATAGATTTTCACTTAGGTCAAGTAACTTTTAAGAAAACAGAATTGCATTCTTCAAACCACTAAGGCCAAGAAATTCATTTGTACAGTAAATACACTGAAATAGGCTGCAAGCAAAGATTATCCTTTGGAAAATCAAATCTGAAGCTTAGTCATTTTAAAAAAGGAAAAGGAAATCAGGGAAAGCGAGTAACAACACAGATGTGTCTACTCAAAATAACTACTTGGTGCTGTTAATGGGGTTATAACAGAGCTGCTTTGACTAAATCAAAGATGGTCTTTCAAACACAAAGCATCTTTGACACAAGAAATCAGCATTTTTAGTTTAGTTAATTCAGGGTTCCAGAACACTCTGGCTTTAACTTACCCTTTGCCCTTCAGCAAAGCTGGAGCAGCCCTAGCCAGCAGTTTGCTCTGCTCGACTTCACTGTCCTTGGGAGGAGAGCTGGTTAATAAGATGGGAAAGCCAAGAAGAGCGTAAACTCGGCAATGCATTCAAGAATAGAAACTGGCAACAGAAACTCCCAAGACTACTTCCAAGCTCCATTTGGACAGCTCTTTCATTACTTTGAAATGTTCAAGATGTTTTCAGATTTCCACATAACTGAACTAGGAGCAGCAACCTGGCCTGAGAACCACAATTACAATTACACAAGCCGCTATGATCCCAGATTTGACCTCTGCTATTTGCTAAACAAATAGATTGCATGTGCCCAGACACAATGACAATTCATTCAGCGTTCATGACAGACTATCCTGTACACAGTCCAACAGTTCACTAAGTCCTGCCAGCCTTCAGATCCCACACAAGAAGCTTATTTCTCCAGCCTGCCCTCTATTCTCCGACTTTCTGTGTTGAGCAGAGAATTGAAAATTACCTAGAGATTGGTGTCATATTAAAAGTGTTTTGCTACTTTAGGCACAAGTCACCTGACCTTGGCTGTGAAGCTGTGAAGAAAACTTTCAGAGAAACAGAGAAATAAACCCTTGAGCCTTATAAACATATATTCATACTCCTTGTGTCTATAACTGGTGAAGAAGAGTCCAATGAATAGGGCAAATTCTTATCATTTTAGATTTATTAGGAAGAACACTCACGTTAACTGGCAATTTTAATGAAAAATTAAAAGTTTAATGTAGCTTTATTAAAGGAAAATAGAAATATAAATAATAATAAAGTGTGGCCAAGCCAACGGCATGCAAAATTTATATAATATAAATGAATTTATAACTATAATGAATAGGCATGTTCATTGGGAAATATGATATTGATTCTTAGTGCTATAACTGTACTTGTAATGTGCTTAAAGAGAGCTTCTTCTTTTGTAGGTTAGAAATTTGCCCTGCAACACTGGTGTACTTAAAACCATCCCTTTCTCCCTTCATGGAGAATACAAAAATTAAGTGTCTGACTTTGTTTGAATACCAAGTTTTTAATTACTTGCATTGAAATTATTAGATTTTTACCACAAACTTCCGTAACTTTTCAAGAAGTTATAAATCTCTATATATAAAAGAATGGTTAATAAAGCAGTTAAAAATCTTAAAAACTTTAAAAGTTTTACTACAAACTACCACTTTTTCAGACCACAAAGCACAAAATACAGCAACTTATAAATGAGTATCACATTAGAATTAGGCACGGTATAATTGGAATTCTTGTTTTATAATAGTATATACTACAAGATTCCTTAAATCGTGAGGCTTCTGGTAAATTTAAAATCAAATTTGATCTATAAAGAAAACATCTAGTGTAGAGTAGGCATTAATGTTTGTTGAATATTATGACTTTACTCAGCTTTTCAGGAATGCACCCATTACTCAAAAAGCACAACTGCACACAAACAAAATTGACTTTAACAATGAAATCAGTGTTCTAGAATTTGCTTTCCTGATGAAGTTAATTCTTTTTTAAAGCATATTGATCTGCACCTTCAAAGGCTATGAAACCTGCCCATCAGGAGCAAATAAGCATCTTAAGCCACTGGAGTTGATGTTTTCCCACCATCCCACCAAGACAGCATTCCAAACCTTGTCTCCTGAAGTACAGCTCATTATCCAGTAACTACGGTCTCACTGCTGCCCAATCACCTCCCCCAACTTTTTTTTTTTGATAATACAAGATAGATCTACCCACTCTATAATTGATTTCAGATCCCTGTAAAACCACTCAAAACACTGTGTGAAATATTAAGAATTCTTCCCTCCAAATGAAACCATTTCTCTGCCTTGTTACATACGCTACTTTTCCCCTTGAATCCCAGAAATTGTGTTATCTCCTTAAATCAAAGGCCTAATAATTATACAGTTACAACCTCTGATGATGAATGTGCAAGAAGGAAAAAAAAGAAACACGGGAGGATCAACCACGAGGATATGCTTGTTATAAGTTACTCTGGTGACGTCTTATGGGAGGAAGGTGATGTGTCAATAAAGCTGCAGAAGTGTGTCCCACCACTTACTAATGAGCACTGGCACTGGAGGAGCCCTGCTGACATCAGCATGGTGCAGGGTTGTTAGCAGGAAGTGAGCAGTTGCCCCAATTTTCCTCTGGTGGCTCATTCTTTCTTTCTCTCCAATTCTCTGGGCCCCTCTCTCCTTCCTCTACGCCACTTGCCTGTCTCCCCTGCTCTTTCCAAGTCCCTTCTTTCCGCAAAGGGATGAGCAGATGTCTCCATATACACGTCTTGTCCTTTCGTTGCCATTTTCTTTGCCTTGGCCCTTGCCAGTGCTGGTTCGAAGGCATCATTTAAGTCCTTTCATGTTCCTTTCCTTTCCCATATGAATCCTTGGGAAAGCCAGTTCTTGGAATATATGGGGATGATATTCTCTGAATTTATCTCATTTTGCTAAAGCTGTTAGCATCTAGTGCCAAGAGCATTTCTGACTTTTGGTACTCAGTGCCCACATAGTTTCTGTACTACCTAGAACTAGCCTTGAATTCTCCTCCGAATCATTTATTTCTGGGAAGCAGAAAACGTGACCATGTATAGAGGAAGCCAAGTGCATGATGAAAACAAGAATAAAAAAAGCACTCTTTCTAAATGAAATGCATCAAGAACTCAGAGTGCAGACCAGGAGGCAGGTTTCACTTAAAACTTGGGTCTATAAAGACTGTTCACATGAAGTATCTTCACCAGAATTTCTTCTGCAGCTCCCAAGGAGCTTGAAGAAGGGAAGCAAAGTGAAAAAAATTTTCTCCTGAGTTGTTGCAAAGGTAGTGACATCAGGTAATTTATGATAATCTCTTCAAAGCAAGGTACACTCACGATATTTTATAGAATAATTTGGATGTTTAAACTTTCATTTTGTAGCTCTGGCAGTCTGCTTGGAGAAGTTTGGTGATATTTCCAATTCGTTGTGGCCTTTGGGATCAGGCAACACTGGAACCTAGGGCCTTATCAAGAAGTGATTGCTTCCAGCATGTCAGTGCATCCAAACATGCCAATGGCTTTCCTGCAGCTCTAGCTCTGGAAACTTCTCCATCTTCTGCATGCCCCGTCTTCAAATTTAAATGCATTCCTCCTATTAACCTTGGAAACTGCTAACTACCTGGGACTCCTCTTGACTGTGGGTGATAAATCTTTTCTAATCTGAGTCCCAAGGAGAAGCAATGCTACCATCCCTAAAATTGTGTGTATACACGTCTCTTTTTCTTATTGCCGTTATTTTCTTTTCACCAGGCCCTGCCAATGTATAAACACCTCCTTCAGCACACATACTTTCATTATTGGGTGTGGTGACAATCATACCTGGAGGGTATGACAAGGTGAAATTTGAATTTCATGTGTTCTGCTGAAAGAAAAGAGGCTGGAAATATTCCTTTAGATTATTCTTTTCTAAAAAAAAATTCTCTTATTTTCTCACCAATTCCTTTTTATACTCTGGAAAAGAACATATGTAAAGATAAATGGCCTTCTTCCAAAAATTTTCATATACACACACACACACACACACACACACACACACACACACACACACTGGCATAATGCGTTCTGGAAGATTAGTACAATTTCAAAATATTTCATATTTATTTATTTAAATTCACCCTTTCGTTTTGGAGAATGACAACTGATGCCAGGATTTTGCTTAAGTGCAAACATTTTGGGGGTACTCTAAGGTAACAAAATCACAAACAAATGCTCCCTGGATTTTTGCTTAAACCTGCCATATAGTTTTGAAAACCGCTTCTGCTTCTGCTGTGTTATTATATTAGCTCTGGCCAAATATTTTTTTCTTTTATTGAACAGGAAAATAAAAGGATTTAAATAAAAGTCCTGCACAGAGCAACAATATAATATAAACAAATTATGTCATGTGGCATGATTATCATCACAATGGTTAAATGGAAAATGATATTTGAACCATGGCAAATTAAGAAGAGAGATTTACTTTTTTATTGATTCTTAAATGATTGATAAACTTGTTGGTGTTTGGGCTTTGTGAAGAATGACTTGTAAACTTGGCTCCCTCCTTAGCTGACTGTCAATTGGGAATAACATTTTGCTTCTCAATGTAATTAACACAATCTATACCAAGGTCATCAAACTAATTTAAATAAATTAGTTTTAAATAAAAAAGCGTCCACAAGTCAGTTTTACCAAGAGATAATTTCTTGAAAAACTCTTTTTCCCCTTTCATTTTCTAGCTTTCAACATCTTTGATCTGAAACATAAAATACCTGCCACACGCAAATCAGCAAACAAGCATTAAAAAATAGCTTAGTGTCTCAGTGGGAAAATGAGTTGTCATCAATTCAGGCTGGCATGAAAGTCAAACCTCCTTAAGCAGATACCGTGGAAGAAATAATAATTCTTAGGTCATATTTGATTCACTACATTTACTATGCTGTCCCCCAGATAGTATCAAGCTGTATCAATTGTGTTTTTGCCAAAAGATGCTCTAGAAAAGTTTGCTGGGTACAGAGCACACACAGACAGCAGCTAAAGCAACTCTAGTAAGAGAATAAAGGTTATCAAAGTGAAGAAGAGGTGACAGCAGATTTAAGTATACACTAACATTTTAGTATAGGAAATAGAGTTAAGTGCGAAGACCAGTTTAACTCAGGTTCGAAAAAAATCTAGCATGTTAGTGGAGCTCTGGGGCTACATGGAATAAATAATTACTTGCAGAGAGTGTTTATTTCAAATTTCATACAACATGCCCAGAAAGTGTGGAAAGAATGAAGAAATCTTCAGTTGAGGTTGATTTGTAAATGCATCTATTTTATGATGCTGATTTATAAATTTACCTCCTTTCCTGACTGAAAAGGGATGGACTTTAATCTTAGAAAATACTGAGCATGGAGACAACTGATTTTCAGAAGCAAAGTCTGAATTCAGTACCTCAATTTTATTTCTATTCACTTTTGATTACCAAAACACAAATGTTTAAAATTTAGTTTGAACATTATATGTCAGATTAAAAATCTGGATTAGGGAAAGCAAAGTATTTGAAAAAACTGAAAAAGACACATGAATTAGCCTTTCTGTGGTTGAAAACCCAAACAAATCAACCAACTGAACAACCAGTCAACCCACAAAAATAACTCACAAAGGCTGTTCCCTTGGGAAGAATTAGGATTTTGAAAGTGCGTGAGGAAGGCAGTGTATCTTCCCCATATGCACCCCTGGACCTAATACAGTATTAGTAATTAACCAAATGCTTTTCAGACAAATCAGAAAATAGCATATTAGATTGTGTTCAACACACTCTATGGCTCGTAAGCAATGTTCTCATATTTGGGAGAGTGATCAGTTCTGGCTAGATATAATAGCCAAAGTGATTCTTTTTGTGAGTGGTTAAGACTTGAGAGGTTGCATTTATAAAAATATGTGTAAAATCTTTAAGAGAAGTTTCTAAAACTGGAGGTAAAAGTATCTAGCCATTCAAATTTTTAGAATGTTCTTATTGTAGCTAATGAAGAAATGGCCATAATAGCCATAACTAATGAAATATTTTCCAAATGGAAAGGACTGGTTAGCTCTCTCACGTAAATGAGGTGAGGATTTTGGCAAGATAATTAAGATTTTACAAAGGGGGCCTGATGCCAACAGCAGAAACTCAAAGGCATAATGCTGTGTGCAGTGAGGGGGAGAAGGGCTTTGTGGTCAGCTCTTGCAATATTTGCCATAATGGCAGGCTATCTTTCATAAGCTTAATGCTGGCTGCCCAATCATACATCATATATTGGCGGTTCTCTTCCTAGTGGTAATGATAAATTTCCATTGATCTAGTTGTTCTTTTCCTATAAACTCATGCATTTATAAGAAAACTATCTAGGTTTAGGGATATAGTTATGATCAAGAAAATGAATGAAGTGAATTTGTCCATGAATTGTGTCATTTGATCCATACTGTGCCTAACTGCTAATCAGCATTGAGTACACACACACACACGCACACACACACACACACACACACACACACACACACACAAAGACTTCAAAGGGTTAAGGGAGAGTGCCTTTGAGAATTCCCTCTTTTAAGTTAAGGGAAAAGTGACTCAAGGATATAGCTAGAAACGGATATCAGAACAGGGGATGGGGCAGATGGTGGTAGTATACCCTCATAAATCTGTGTGAGTTAGGTTACCAGGATGTCAGAAGACTTCAAAGATAGGCCCTAGTGCCTTTTGAAGATCAAAGTGTATGCTTGCAAAGGACTCTATGTGAGGAATGCCAGGAGTTTGTAGCGAGGATTCTGGAGTAGTGATTTCAATTCATCCTTATTCTGCTTTATCTCTGTAAGTTCTGTCACAATACCAAAGACCAAAAACTCAGGCTAAATAAAGTATCTGCACAGCAAACTTCCTTACTTTTTTAATGCAGCCTCAACACTGACCAGCACCACTCTTGGCTTGTTTAGGTTTTAGTTTTTATCCGATTTTAACAGGGGCAGTTGGGGTGGGGTAGGAGTGAGGGAAGAGCTCTAGGTCCTATTTCTTTGGTTAAGTTCCAACTGTAGGAAGATTAGGCGCTTTAACTTATGCCTACATTTGGCATGATGGTTTCCATCAACCTTAGCGTATGGACATGGCTAAGAAATAAACAGGGGATCACCACCAGCATTATCAACTGGTAGAAATTAAACACTAAGAGCATGAAATTGGTTGTGAAATTGCTACTTTAATAGGAATCAGACTGCCCTACCTGGGGGAAAATGGCCCAAGCCCAGGAGGACAGAAAGATGTAAGTCCTCAAGTCTTTTACTGTAATATGATCCAACCATGTGATGTTGTCCTGATCTCACACAGTTAGTGCTAAAATCATTCCAGGAGGCTTTATAATACAAGAGTCTAAGGAATCACCATCTAGGGTCTTGCAAACTGTACCAAAGCAGAGAATCGTCCAAAGAAGGAGATCCAACATGGTACTCTTCATATTTACTCATCTCATACATACTGGCTTGAAGACATAAAAATCAATAAAAGGAGTGGAAAAGTGGAAAAGAGAAAAAGAGCTGACCAGTCCAGCTCAAGTTGGAAATTCTCAATGGACTCTCATGAAACCCCAGAAGACCTGTATCACCACCAAACCATACTACAAGAGGATTTTAGTGATGAAGTAGGACTAGCGGTCTAGCTATGGAACTACTACTACGATTAGCGCTTCAGGGCTGGGATACTGACCGTGCGCTGTGGTCAAGCTGATTTACATACAGCTTTATGAGCGAATGCTCCTCAGCCACAGGGCTGGATGCACTTATCCCCTCAGGTAACCTGAGGGATGCAAACAATGAGACCCCGTTAAAACCTCCCACGGACAGAGCAAGGCCCACTCAGAGAGGAAAGACGTTCAGTGTACACAGCTTTATTGAACGGCACCCTTAAAACAGAAACCAGAGGCCAACCTCCATGACGATAGGAAGAACTGCAAACTTTAAACAACGTGCTTGAGGTTCAGAGGGAACATTCCAGAAGGACTGAAAATGGGAAGAAAGGGAAATGATCATATTTTGGGGCACCATGCCCCCTGGAGGAACCAGAACAGCTCAAAATATTATAGGAATATTTTAGAGGAGAAGAAGCCATGTTATCCATCTAGACGCATCCATCATAAAGCACCGTCCAAGCTGAAATGATATAAAATGACCTTCAGTAAGGATGGGGTCTATCTCTGCTTGACATTTGCAGAATGCAGAGCTTCCTAATAAAAGCATATCTTTGTTAACATCACGCCAGATCGTCCCAAGATAGAGGCACAGGCCCATGTTTCTAATAGACTTCACAGTTTATGATTTTGTCTTAGAAAATGTGGTTTAGTCTGCTGGTGGCTCTGAAAAGGAGTGCTGAAAGGAATAAACTGGGCTTCAACCATAGGATTTCACTGTGGAGGTTATGCAGTTCAATTGCCTTCCCATTTCTATCTGTGACAGACTTGCTTAATTTATAGCGGGAAACACCGTTCTGTTTATTCCGCTGATTACAATTATGGGGAACACCTTCATCTCAGGTTCCTGCTGATGGACAAATCCAGGAACTCGGAGAAAAAATCAACAGTGTTCTGAGTCTCACTGTCTGCAAATCTTCACTAGAACGTACCAGGATATTACAGGGAAATTGGTATCTCAGCAACTCTTCGGGGAAAAGATTGATTATGTTTGTTTTTGAAACATGAGGCCATTTGTTTCCTACTGAAAGGCATTTGAAATCTTACATTCAATTACTCACTCCAATTGTCCTTACCTTTGTTTCTGCCTTCCTGTGAGCCTTCTCCATGTATTCCTTAAAATAATTCTCTGGTGCTTTATTTGTGATATTTGATCAAATGACTTGGAGTACCTCTTGACCCCTGCCTGTTCATTGGGCTAGCTTTAGGAGAAGTGTCTGCTTCACCTGTTTGCTTACAGGGCAGTGGATCTTTGTGCAAAAATATGAGACATGCATCCACCCTCTTTTTTTAAAAGTTCTTGTTCTTATCCTTGAATTACTTATGTAGAAACTATATTTCCAAATTTGGTCTTGAGCCTCTAGCCTCAGGAACTCTAGAGTTCACTAAGAAGAAGATTCTTTTATATCTGGAGCTTTATATTACGAGATGTTTCAGAATGTCCATCGTAATTCCCCGTTGCATCTTGAAATTCCAATTCCCCGGCTTAAATGGGCCATTCCAAGTGCTATAAAAGTGACTTTCTCAATGAGCCAGAATGCATGTGTGTCAGCAGTAAAACTTAAATATACCCTGCATTCTTACTGTGGATAGATTGTAAACGCAAGTTTCCAGAAGTGACATTCATTCCCAAAGCCATCCTAGCCCTCTTCAAACGCATCCAAATGAATGAAATTAACAACTTGTGACATATTTACAAACTAGTTTCTAACAGTAATCTTCCACATTTGGCTTAAAGGAGAATATTTTTCTTGCCACAAAATCAAGGCTCATTACCAAAGGTTTATTTTATAATAGGGTTGGAACTTACCTCCTGGTAATAAAAGGACTTCCTGAGGAGGGGACAGAGTGGGAGAACATGCTGTCATTCATGCTGGTTACAGGTCTGGGCGGCCTAAAACAAAGTACAGTTAAATGGAAAATGGATGGAAAGTTAAATAAAAGTCACAAGTTGACAACTATACGATCTCTCAAGGAAAGGAGTCGGTAAGATCAGAGTTCTTATCTTACCCAGGATCAACGCAGAATTTTACATTTTCCAATTCAGTTCTTGAAGTGTTTTGGGAAGTTACATTTCCTTGAGAAGACAGAATGTCTGTTTAAGCATTGCGGGGAAGATCTCCAGAAACCACAGGAATGTTTATTCATGAGCTTTGAGCCTTGGTGATTCACTGAGTCATATTCTCAGATAGAATGAGGATTTTGAGGCAGCCTACTAACTTCTAAAGAGAGAAGCTCAGAAAACTTGATGACAATCAGAATCGACATCCTCTTGGGAAGAGGAAGATTCCCGAGGCTTTGGAAACTTCCTGTGTTCCCCATGACGATGGCCCTCTTCCAGGATACCCGGGCCTGTAAGGACCCAGCTGCAAAATCGTATCATGCCTTCTTCGCTCTTTGCTCTAAGTGAAGACACAATTAAGCACCACAGGGATTTACTGACTTTCTGTTATCTGGATGATCTGTATGATAGGACATATAGTGCAAGGCATCTCAAAAACTTCACTTTTTTTCATCTGATTAGAGAAGGAAAATAGGGTTCAATATTCCCTGGAATTGTCCACAACCTTAAACACCAACTGCATCATGTCTGTCCTCCACTGTCTCGATTTTCATTCCTATCACTGATGTCTTAGTTCAGGTAAAATGATAGAACTAAGATCCCCATCTCATCTCCAAGCTGTTTTTAGTCTTATTTTAGGTTCACTGTAAGATGTTCCGCAGTACAATGAGGTGGAATTTAGAGTTCAGAAGATGGATGATGGGGCAGGGCAGCGTTCTGAGTCAGGAAATTTTAGTTTCACTCTAATTCTATATATGAGTTTGACAGTACAGAATTTTTTGAAGATGAAACATGAATACAGTAGCCTATAGAATCTATTTGTGTCAACTTGACTAAGAGCAAAAAGTTGTAAAGGTTTAATTTTTATCTTAGGAAACCAGAGTTAGTTCGGATTCTACAATGAAGAGAAAAAGGTAGACTTGTTTGTCCCAATGTATTTATGGGAATGGACATGATGCAAGGCAGGTTATGAAATGTCAGCACTACATGCAAAAATTCATTGACACTTTTGGTTCTCAGTACCTGATGCTAAACTGCGTTCTCAGATTTTTTAAAGACACATTCTTTGTTGGGTGAGGTCAAAATAGCAGGTTCAGTATTTAATCTACTCTGAACATATTAGCCGAAGTTCTGAAAACTAGCTTAGTGTTTTATATTACTTATCTAGGATATGCGTGATACATGAGACTAGTTTAAAGGTAATTCTGCTTTGAGCAAGACACTTTCACTTTATAAGAAGGATGCTAATTTTAAACAAATGTGCTCTGTGAATTTTGAAAAGTTAGGTGTATCAGATTTTAAAACAGTAGGTAGAATGAAATATCTTCATTTTAACTTTGAAAAAAGTGGAAAAAAATCAACTTGACAACATTTCTGGTTTTCTTTTGTCTTTTTATTAATGTTCCCCTCTTGCTCTATCTCTAGGAAATGAGAAAACAAGTGGATTTGGAATGCTTTTTAACTAGTCTGGTAAATTTACTCTATTGAACCTGGTCACCCCAAAGCTGAAGTTGCAGTTCCTTAGTAAATGGCTTCACATTTAACGTTCATCACGAAAATGTTGAACTTGGGACACAGAATGGCTAACCTTGGCACCAAAGAGCAGTTTTCAAAGGGACCTATTTCCTCCACAACCAAATGGCAAGGTACCTTATCTAATAAATAGGTCACATTGGGAATTTTAAACATATTTAGTCTTATGAAAAAGAAATAGCTCCAGAAGATAAGGTCACAGAGGCCTAGTGCAAAGTTTTCTTTCGGGACAAGATGTCTGCGAAGGACATTTTTATAAAATTGGCATTCTTTTCGTAAACTGAAAGTGCTCAGCTTAAAGGCAGAATTAGTTTTAAGCTAGCCTCATATCTCTCACCTGTTTTGTGTCTCATAACCACTTATAAGTCTTTATAAGCACACTAAAGACTATTGACTTACCAAGTATCCCTTTTGGCAGCAAAAAATTGAATAGAATAGAGACAGTTAATCATGGTAACATTTACAAGCAATATAATAGCCAAGAACAAATGCCAAAACACCAAAATGCCACTACTTAAGTGGCTTTTATGTGCCTATGATAATTTAGAATAGCTAAACGAACAGCATACTTTAAGATTAGAAGTCTTGGATATCCCCATCCAAAAAAAAAAAGGAACATAAATATCTGTCCAGGGCAATAACATCAGAATAACAAATAGAAAAATGTCTAAAGCAAAAAAATAGTAAAACATCTGTTCTAATAGAGATTGGCCACTCTGCATCCAGAATTTCTTGCGTGTTATTTCAACAATTAAATATTTTGTATAATTTGTCTTTTAAAACTGACATTCACCCTGGAAAAATATATTATCCGTGAGTACAGATCAGTGTTTTGATTCAAGGACTATTTTAAGAATCTGGTTAAACATGGAACTTTTAGCAGAAAAAGGCACATTTCGTGTAGAATTTTAGGGGAATCCTGAAACTCTCCATGGAACCCAAATTGTGTGGCATGGCCTCACTTCTTTCTCATTTTTTTTTTTTTTAAATTTAGCTATTTTTGGCTGTTTATTTGCTCCACAGCAGGTGGGGTCTTCCTGGACCAGGGCTCAAACCCATGTTCACTGCATTGGCAGATGGATTCTTAACCACTGCACCACCAGGGAAGTCCCTGGCCTTGCTACTTAATTCTGTCTCCAAGTGCGAGGCCCCATCCTAACTCCGTTTTGCTGCAAAGCTCTTAGAGCCAGGCTGTTTACCCCCATCCTCTCCCTACCTTCCCCACACCCATCATCTTGGATTGAACGCTGTTCTCTTGGGGGGGAAGCCCTAAGGGGTTCTACCAGCCCCTAAGGGGGCTGGTAGACAGTGACTCCGTGGCCAAGCTCAGAGAGCCCAGACCTACTCTCACGTATGTTTTGTTCATTCACAAGCAACTAAGTGATCGTCCCTGGCTATGGGGAAGTAAATCAAGACTTTAGGAGAACAGCTCGTATGAGCTCGCTTTCTGCAGGTGATTGGTCCTTTGGGACACTTCCCAGATTTCTTTACCCCTGGTTTACTTTAAGGCTTATTTTTGGGAGCAAAGTTTCCCAAAATAAGTCAACCACATTCTACAGAATCAGTTTACATTAGTTTGTGGATGCTTCCAGACTTGTGTGGATTGCTGGGGGCAATGAACCCTCAGCACACACCCAGAGTAAACCAAACAAAGCCCTGTGGGATTTATACAAAGTCCACAGACATACTGCAGCACAGTGGTTTGATGGGATCTGTTTATGTCCATTAGGGGAAAGAGTGGCTGCTTTCCTAAGGCTCTGAGATGCACCACAGTGCCTCTAATGGGTTATGTTCTCATCCACCTGAAGCGTGAACCTTGCCTTGGTGGATTCCTAACACCCACGTGTCCCATCAGCCAACCTCTCGAGGTCAACAGGCAAACACAGGCCCTGCAGTGCAGGTGGTAGTGCTGAAGTGTGCACAATGAAAGGCAGTTCAGAAGGAGGGGGAAAGCCTGTTCTAGAGGCTTCCTGAGACACTTGTGACTACGTAACTCCTAACTGTGCCCCAAAGTAGGTAATGAACTTCTTTCTTCTTCTGAGCCCAAGATAACACCCAAGAAAGAAATACTTTCTTCTACCTAAGCCTCCTCTGTTTTCTGAGCCAGCCAGGCCTGAGAGAGGCCCCCCGACATGAGGCTTTTGGGAAGTGGAAGGGGTGGGTGGTAGCACCGTTCCTTGGGCCAATTCCCTTTGCCCCCCAAACTCACACATACTTTGGATGAACTTCCTCTCCAATACCCCTTCTTCAACCCCCCCTTGCACAGGCCATGATTCTTCTAAAGTTATGTAACTTGGGATAAAACAACAACAACAGCAATGATTCCTAGGCTTGCTGGCATCTTTAAGATGACTGGCTGTGCACAGAAAGGAAACAGAGGGCTTCTCTATTTGGGACTCAAAGCACACATGACGTTAAGGTACGGCGTGCCTTAAAATTTCCTGACCACGGTAATTCCGTTGATTATTAACGTCCAATTGTGCAAACTCCAATAACATCGTTATTTTACAATTACAAAATTTTTGAATATTTTCCACTTCAAGGTAAATTATATAGTGGGGCATACTTGTACATCTGGGCAGAAGTACTGTATACCTCTCCATGAAAAAAATTATAATAACATGACTTTCACTCTTTTTTTTTAAGACAATAAAATTTAAAACTTGGTCCCTGACAACTAATAGGAAATTAATTGTCTTTGTATGGATCTGCACATGCATCAGTGAAGAAAGCTGTCTCTCAGTCTGGCGGGTAGAGATACTCACACGATGTGGGCCAAGTTGAGTGGTTTCTCAGGCTGGTCAGGGAACATGGGGTGCAAAGGTTCACGGCTGGAAGCACAGCTCAGAGACTTGCTTAATGCATTGGTGAGCTTCTTAGCGGGTGATTTCTGGAAGGAAGAAGAAAGGTTCAAGTGATAACAATCAACATTTATGTAACATTTCATCAGATGATTTGTTTTCATAGTAGATATCCATTCATTCATTCAGGAAATCTTCTTTGATAATCTACTCTAAGTCAAGGATTTTGCTCTTTGCTGGGACCAGAATGCTTGGAATTAGCCATCAGGGTAATTGCCTCGGGCTGCACAGTGTCAGCAAATGCTGTGATAAATGGAAGCAGTCATTGTGCTCAGGACATCTGAGCTGGGACTTAATGAACAGCAGGGGTCCTTCTGACAAAACTCAGGGGACTGGAAGGTAATTCCAGATGGAGGAAGAACAGGAGACCCTGTTCTGGAGAGGAAAGCAGGAGGGAGACCACTGAAGTCTTATATGCCGCGTCGAAGACTGTGGTCTTTATCTCAAATGCAGAGGGAGACAATGAACAGGTTAAATCTCAGAGGTGACCTGATTCTAGAAGGATTGCTTCTCTTTAAGAACAGAAAAAGGTTTGAGAGGGGATGGGAATGGAAGTAAGGAGATGGGTAGGAGGTTTTGCGGGAATCCAGGAGCAAGGTGTTTCAGGTGTGGCTGGATACATCCAGTTAGAAGGAAAAGTGGAACTTCAATCTGAGTCTCTAGAATTTATGTTCTTTCCAGAGCATCATGCTACCTCTTTTTCATTTGGACCAGTGGGATGTTTAAGATTTCACAGCCAAGATGATCAAAAATAGTCTACCACATATAATAATTCTTTACCCCAATTTTTCCTTTCTGTGAGAAGCGATTTATCATTTTGTCACTTTCTTTGATACACAGAGTCCATAACTGGCAACATAACGAAGTGACTTTTGTCCTCATTTTTAAAAGCTAAGTAATGGGAACATTGTCCAAGAAGTCCCTCTTTGGCTTTTGCTAGGAGGTGTAATTCTTAGAACACTTAAAACAGCAGTAACAACAGCTCTTCACCCCATAAACATTGGGGCTCCTTTGTCCTCGTGAGGAGTCTGATCCTACTCTGTAAAGACATTGTCCTGCCATATAATTGCAGAGTTCAAAACCCCTAAGAAAAGGCTCCTTACCTGACTTTAGCATTTACATAAAACAACAATTACAAACGATTAGGCTACAATCACCAACCCTCTAGGACTTGGAATAGAAACATATTTGAAAATTGGTAATACGCTGACAATAAGAAAATAGAAAGTATCTCCTCCAGCGTTCTTTACTAAATTGTATTTCATGATCTGTGCTAGTATATCTATTCTCAGCATGTGATATAGCCAGTAGTGATGGGTGGCATTTGAATGGCATCAAGCCTTCAGTATACAATGCCTTAGTGAAGAACTCTTACTTGAACTCAGAATCTGACATGTGCTAAACAATTAATATATTTGCACTGAATATCAGTTCCCAATAATAATTTCTAGAAAGAACATTCTGATTTAAAATGTATATTCTCACTACTCAGCCATAAAGAAGAATGAAATAATGCCATTTGCAGTAACACAGATGGACCTGGGGATTATCATACTAAGTGAAGTAAGTCAGACAGAGAAAGACAAATACCATATGATATCAATTCTATGTGGAATCTAAAAAAAATGATACAAATGAACTTATTTACAAAACAGAAACACACTTACAGACATAGAAAATAAACTATGGTTACCAAAGGGGAAAGGAGGGCAGGGAGGGATAAATTAAGAATTTGGGATTAACATATACACACTACTATATATAAAATAGATAAACAACAAAGACCTACTGTATAGCACAGGGAACTATACTCAATATTTTGTAATAACCTATATGGGAAAGAATCTGAAAAAGAATAAATATATGTACTATACTTATATGTATAACTGAATCACTTTGCTGTATACCTGAAACTAACACAACATTGTAAATAAACTATACTTCAATTAAAATGCATATCTGAAGACCTTTGTAAAAATAAAATGAGTTACTCTTTAAGTAAAGACTATAGGTTGATTTGAGACACATTAAAATAGAGGAAAAAATGCTTCTAAAAAGTCTGCATTTTCTTGTGATACAACTATTCCAAAAGGAGTTGGCAGGGCTGATGGCACATTCCACGAAAAATAATCTGTACATAGAGCAATACTTTTACAGAAGCACCAGAACAACATCACTGGATCTGGTCTTTGAGTTGAACTGAGACAGAGGTCAGCAAACTGTAAACCACCTGAACAGCAAGCTCACGGAGTCAAATTCCTCCCATAGACACAGGGCCATGTGCTCCTGAGAACACTTTCATCACATGGACAGGTCACCTTTAGCAGGTCAGTATTACAGGTCACCTCCAGCAAGTTAGTCACTTGCACTACTCATGAAAAGATGATTTTCTAATATCTCCTCCTCCTCTAAAAAAGTAGAATGAAACAGCATCCTTAAGCCCACACGCTCACAGGTCTTTCCTTCATGTTCCAGTCATGCAGTTAAGACAACTCCAGAATCTAACTAACAATAATTTTTAGGCGATTCCCACAAACCACCCCCAAACTTGAAAAGAACCTTAACTTACTGTGAAAATGAGATTATGTTCCAGAAGGTGCTTGCTGTTTGGTTGTTACCTAAATCGGTACTGAATTATTTGTATTCCAAGAAGTAATATCATTTGAGTCTTCCTATATTTTAAGCCTTAGGAAGCTACACTGGGTTCAGACACAATAAGTAAGAGGTCCCAGTAAGGTGGGGAGTGGGAGGGGAAGGAGGGAATGTGAGAGGAGAAGGTAAGCGTGTCGCTTGATTCAGTCACCATGCTTGCCGTTCCCTTGCATTCTGGACGACACTCACACATCCAACTGTAAGTATTGCCTGGACCTTGCCTTACCCAGGACGTGTACTCTTTCATTTGGTGCTGGTTGCTATGGGAACCACCGGCATGTCCCCTCCAGAAGCAGTCCTGACAGAGCTGGTAATTGTGACACTGTTGGCATCGGTAGCGAAATCCCATCATACTCTCACTGTGGCAGTACGAACACTCAACTGGATGGAAGACTGAGGGGCAAGTTAATGAAGAAAAAAACAAGAAAACAAAAGTATGAGCCAGAAGAAGGAAAAATACAGTCCGACAAGAATTGCATTTTTCTGCTGTGCGCCATGATTTCCGATGATCGTCAGTTTTCGCCGAGAGAAGCATTAAGCTTATTCCTAGACTCTCACTACCCTTTTCCAGCATGTGTGTGGAGGTGGGAGAAACAGAAGGGGATGGAGGATAGGGGTTCTTTTAAGGGCAAATCTCTGTACTTCCATTTTCTCTCCTTACTCCCGTCCCTTATACTACGAGACTATAAATTACCCAAACTGGCTCGCCTTTCCCCCAAATGCTCTCTGTCTCCAGGAGATCAGCACAGCTCACGGAAGACTCAGAAGCACAATGGATGAACACAGCTGATTGCCCAGTGGGTTGAGAGCAAATATGAGAGAAATGGAAGAGGAGAGGAAGAAGAAAGAAAGGCAAATGGAAGAAGAGTAGAAAAACTGGATGGGAGAATTGAGTTACTTTTTAAAAAATGGAGTAGCTAATGGGCTTATTTAATGAGTGACACTGCTTTTGTTTAACAGATTTTTTTTTTTTTTTATTTCCCGAGAGGCAGATGGATAGGGCCCAAAGAGATGAATCAGTTGTCTGAATACAGTTCTAAGTCAGATAGTTCAAGAGACACAACTTCCTGTGGCAGAAAATTTGAATTATAAAGCAGGCAAGGTAAAATATTTGAGATTTGAATCCAAGTAACTGCATGTTATGACCTAAAGATATCAACAACAATAAGAACAATTCATGCTTTTGGTAAACTTTTTCTCTGGCTAACCAGCCAGGGAAAATATTGCAAATAAAAATAAATAAAGATGAAAAGTAAATTGTAAAAACAAAGACATAACCAGTTTTGAACACACTGTCTTCTGAACCAGCATCATATTCCCTTTTTCTGCCTCCTGGGAAAGGCTGAAGTGAGACTTGAATCTAGGGACAACTGTTCTGGGACAGGGCCTAAGGAACTCATTTCCTGCAACAGGAAATGCTGAGAGAGAAGCCATGAAGTGACAAGTTTATAATTGGAAAATGACTAGTTCTTAAACTGCAAAACAGTAATATGAACTCATCCTGCATGATCTGGACCTTGATTGCTCTTTGCTCTAGCATATGAATAAGAAGCATAAAAAAAAAAAAAATCTGTGATTGGTAGTGCTTACAGAGAAACTAGTAAGTTCATTCTTTAAATCTTCTCCATGAGCAGAACAGGATAGATTTATAACTTTAACTAAGGGAGATAATTAGGGCAGATGCCAGATGTTCTAAATGGGAATTTAAAATAAGCTAACTTTAACCCCAATGTATATTAAAGGGATGTGTAGAAGTTAAGATTATAGTAAGAGATAGGAGATAAATTATTTTCTATTTAAGGCTAGAGAATTCCCAGAGTTAAATTAAACAGTAAATAAGAACATCTAAAGATCAGATGGAGGCAATGAATTTTTCCATGTTTAAATTTTTTTAAACCTTGCTCTGGACTGTATTTTATATTTAAGTTTGGATATGCCAAGAGTAATTACCTTTAACATAGAAATACTTGCTTTTATAAAAACAAAAGCACATGACAAAAGTTACATTACTCATTTCTTTTACATAACTACAACCACTGAAAGCTTACAATTTGGAGCATATGACTAAAGATTAGCAAGGTGCAACCATCCAATTTTTTTCTATCTCCTCCACCTATTCCTGATGGAGTGCCTAGGAAGAAATAGTCAATGCCAGGTGTACCAAGAGTAGAAGTTCATACCTAAAACAAATACTAGAAAATGTCACATTCCTTACTGAGGTTCTCTTCCCATTACAGTAAGTTTTTAAGCCACACCTGATTTGTAACTGAGAGGTAGACTGTGAGATTTAATAAATTTTTAGAATGGACAGTCCTAATTGTGCAGTGCACCTATAAGGCCTTATTGATGAGGGAGACAGGTTAGTTCTATTAAAATTCAGAACTACTAAATAGGCCTCCCTAAAACAATGACCTTGGCTTAATAACTATAGATTTGATAGCCTAATTTCGGTAATGAAAAAAATTGCCTTAGGAGTTTGGGATTAACATGTACATATATGTTATTTATATGTATATTAACATATACACATTCCCATATTTAAAATAGATAACCATCAAGGACCTACTGTATACCACAGGGAATTATACTCAATATTTTGTAATAACCTATAAGGGAAAATAATATATATTTTATTATTTTTATATATATATATATATATATATATATATATATATATATATACCTGAATCACTGTGCTGTACACATGAAACTAATGCAACATTTTAAATCAATTATACTTCAATTTTTAAAAAAAAGGCTAAAAAAATTGCCTCAGTAGTAACTACTCACCGTTTTCTACATTTGCCAGTCGATGCAGAAGGGGCAGCCAGACCAGGCACTGTGGGGGAGGATCTGACATGAGTGTGTCCAAGAAGCCATTTAAGGTGACTTTTTTCTGCATCAAAAAACCCATAAAAATTTAGAATCAAGAATAATCTTAATTTACCTGCTATGTAAATATCATTTGAGATAGAAGAAACAAGACATTCAATTAACCTCTAATAAATAAAGAAACAGAGCTTGAAACTAGTTCTGAATTTAAAACATTAATTGCTTTTTATATTTAAGCCTACATAAGACTGGATGATCTCCACTGAGGCTGAGTCAATATTATCACAAGGAATAAAACAATTCTGAGGGGATCATTTTCATACATGAGGGACAGTATGAAAATGATGAGGAAAGATGGAGAGTAGACATTCTCCATAAAATTTTACCCAATAGTACATCACAGCACACTCGACAATTCCCGTATCAGTCTTCTAAATTTGTAGAACAGCTTCCCTTTCAAAGCTCCTCAACTTCCGTAAGGACTAAATATTTTGTGGTTAATGTGAATGGTTCTGCTATACAAGATTAGGAGTGAATCCTGTTCGGAGGGAGCTATCCTTCCCTGTTAGAAAAGAACACTCTAAATTAAAAAAAAATTCTCTTCTCTACTTTCTTTATGAATCTTTTCTTACAATTCAGTCGGATTCTGTGTCATTATCCTGGGCTTTTCTGAGGCAGAAAAGAAATGTATTTTACCTATAAGTTTCTTTCAAAGTGAAAAAATAAGAAGTTATATTGATATATGATCTTTTCATAGTATGAATGACAAAAAATGTACATGCAAAAATCACTACTTTATTTAAATTTTTGAATTAGAATATCAAGGTGGATGGGATAGTTTTATATTGTTAGATAAGAAATCAGCGCTGAAGAGCTACAGTGCCTTTTCAAGGCTTAAACCTTACACTTGTCCTTGTAATTCACCAAACAACTGTCTTGGTACCCTTCTATTAATGTTTTCTTATTGGTAGATATTTACAGCTTTAGCTTTACCTCATAATGCTAAATAAGCTTTTTATAGGGCTGTTGTTAGCATTATAATTAAAAGATAAATTGTGTAAAGTATAAGTAATGAGACAGTATTTTTTCAAAAGCTACTACAATTCATATGTCTAAAATAGTACTGTGTTTCAAACCAATCACTTGGGGCGGCTTTGCAATGAAGCAATTAAAACAATTTTGGAATTTCGTCATTCGAACTGCTGCTATAGCCAGTTTATGAAGCACAAAAATAAACTGGTCTTATTATTTTTATTAGTGTTGCCTCTTTTTGTACTTCACATGATTTTATCTATTTTGACCATTCATCATACTGGCTAAAAATCACTACTGGAAGTCAAGAAATGCTACTATGATTTCCACATACATAAATTTCTCATCATTGAGGGTATATGAAAGATTATATAATGGGCAGTCTCTAGGATATTTCAAAAGGAATTTTGAGCAATGGCAACATCCTATATAATTTTTTTGAATATATAAATTCTATTAGATTAAAAAAGTCCTAATATTCTGGCTGACTTTTAATGAGAAATATTCTGAGGCATTAGTATATTTCCTGAGGATTCTACAATGCACTACTTAAAATCAACAAATGTACAAACAAACAAGTAAATCCAGGGGCAGAGAGATCAGTTTGGGGTTTAATGCAATAGGCCAGGCAATCGAGGATGATGAGGAGAGAGATCTGAGAAAATTCTAGAAGGTGAAATCAGTAGGACTTGGTGATTGATGAGAAGTTCTGGGTGAAGAAGTTGTATAGAAGGAGGCTTAGGTGAATGGATCCATTCTGAGGTCACCAACTTGAAAGGGAAAGGGAACTCCAAAGAGGAGTATGCTTTAGCTGGGGACAGAGGCCAGGTATCTAAGCCAGCCTGCGGGTGAGGGCGTGGGGAAGGTCAGAAAGGCTTCCTGGGTGAGACCCCATCCTGCCCCACCCCGCCAGCGGGAGTAGAGTTTGATACTTAAAGTATCAAGACATCCCTTCTCTTATTGAATGTATGGATACATTTATAATTCTATATAAATCCATGCCCTACAGGGATGCCCGAGGCACCACCTTTGACCTCTTAGATCGCCAAGTAAACAGACAGATGAGGTTTACTAGCTGGAGGTAAATGCAGCTTTTCAGTGGCTGCTAAGCACTGATTTCTTATTTAAAGGATCCTTTTAGAGGACGTACTTGGTTAGATCGGATTTTTAAAAATTGTAAACAAATCTTCAGTTTCTGGATTTCTAAATCTCCACTATGCTGTGCTGAAGAATAGTTCTAGACATGTAGATTTTCCACACGACTGGAGAGCTATAAACACGGAGAGTCCCCCAAACTAAGCAGCTTCCCTTGGCTGACTTGTACCAGCCCCAGTTAAAATATGTTCCCCTGAGCCCCAATGTAGTGCAAGATTCAGGGCCTCCCAGATGGCATGGGGCATATGCTGTGATTCCTTTCTTGTCTCCTTTGCTAAATTGGTGAAGCTCGGTGCTGGGTCAGACTCATGTTTCATGTGAGGCTGAGTAACAATTCAACCCCTTCGATAGTGTGGTGGTAACAACGTTTCCGAGGGTATAGCGTTGCTGTAGGGGTTAAATTAGACAATGCAAATAAAGAACTTAGCATGATGCCTGGTTCATGGTCAGGAAACACCACCTACTATTATTATCCAAATGTGTTGAGTTCAGTTACTGACTCAGAGGTCATTTGTCAGAAGCTGGAAGATACACTACAAGTTACCATGAAGAAGTAGTGACTGGGAGTGACACATAGGGGAGCAGCCACTGAGAGACACTTCCTTAAACAAGTTTTCTCCTACCTGTTGAGAGAAACAGGATCTAGCTGACTGTTCTGTGTAACCAAATGAAGGCCCTTCAAACACTGCTGTGGGTAGTTTGAGAACTTCCCGCAGGAACTGATCGTATCGTCCATAAACCATCACCCCACTGGAGTCAGAAATCATTGAGAAAATATCTGATGGATGGAAAAGGAAAGATCTTTATTCGTCATGTAAAGATTCCCCACTGTTTTAGTTCAATATATCTACTGCAAATAACAAAAAACGTGGCAGAAACTAAATATTTAATTTATTATGAAAGAATAATATGAAAGCTAGTTTTTATGCTGAGATATTCCTGGCATGGTGTTTTCTCTGGTGTCTTTCTGTAGATGATTCTGGCATACAGCATTAACTAGTAATTTGGATAAAATTAGCATATTTTGATAAGACAGAGAACATCACATTTTTAGTTTGAGGTCAATTATCAACTCATATATAACTCGACAGGAGGAATTTTTGTACATGTGAGAAATATGCTGACCTCTTTTGAAATACACAATGAAAATATTACGACAATGTTAGGGTGTGTGTGTATCTAGCAAGCGAGCTATTTACCCATCTATATTGTCACTGAAACGTTTGGGTTTTGGTTTAAGATATTAAAAAATGAAAGACATAATGGGGATAAGGATGCAATGAAAACACTTGATTAACTTCCCACAGAAGCAGAAAACTTCCTATAAATCACAGTGTTCTGGGTGGAAGGCAACTGATTTATGGGGAAGGGTCTTTTGCCTCATGCAGTCGAGAGGAAGCCTGGCCTTGCCAACGATCAGTGAGGTAAAGTCAGGGTTCCAGATTATTCTCAGCAGAGCCACTGGCTTCACTGAACCTCTTTTCTTCAGTTTCTGCCACTGTGGGCACTTAATGAATATTACTGGCATAATTTCCCAAGGTACTCTATAATTCCTCTGTGGAGATCACTACTGGAAGGAAAGGGTTGGCTATTAAATGGTTTGTCACCATGCTAGATTGTAACTAGGCCAGCACAGCTGCTGGGATAAACTGTTGTAAAGTCAATATGCTACCTCTGCTCATTTTGGACTTAATTTTTCAAGGTCAAAATGTAATCTGGGGGCATCGTTTTACACCGCAGCCAGATGTTAAGCATACTATAGGCTTTTATTGGATTATGTTTTGAGGATGTGAATTGGCTCTCATTTTCTTTAAATAGTCCACTTACAAAGGGTTTCTATCGTGTTTAAAATAGCTAATCAATTATGAAACTACATCAATTCTACATGAGCAACAAAAATTAATGTTGTTCTCATTCACTTTCACAATATTGTTTACTTAGTGAATTTCATCTCTCATATTTCATTATAACTAATCAAAAAAAGAAGTTGCCAACAGCAAAAAAAAAACCCCCCAAAACCAAAAACAAAACTCTTGTATAATTCCACATACAGAAACTCAAGAATTCCAATCAAAAGGAGGAAAAAGAAACCTTGAAGAAGTAAGTGTACTTTCTCATTAAAGCTGCCATGTTGTTTGTTTGGGGGCCGGGTGGTTAACTATAATTTGGCCATCCTGATGAACTTCTAGATTTGGATTTTCTAGGCCAGGGAACATTCTGAAGAGTAGCTTAGGCTTTTCAAATCTCCCACTGAAATAATTTAAACAACATCTCTAACTAGAGTAAAAGCAGAAGGGGTACCAACAGTGACCTTTCACAAACTTGAAGCTAATATTAAATTCATTTGTACTGATAAAGTTCTACTAAGCAATAGCCAAACTAGGGCTAAGTCGCTGGGATTAAAGGGAAGTGGCTGTTAATGACCACTCAGGTTTTTAAAAAGAAATGAGGGGACTCTGAGGAAGCTCTCAACATGGTATGTGTTTGTACCTTAATCTTGGGCCCTCTGTTTTTTTAATATATATATACACATATATATTATATCTATATATACACACACACTCATATATATACACATATATACACACACATATATATGTAATATGCTTATAACATGAAATATATGTGTATCTATATAATACAGAGGGCTGTTTCAAGGATTAAGCTAGTTACTAGATGAAAAGCACACAGATGCATACTTGGCACCTAGTATATGGTACAGAAATGTTATCTGTTTTTATTATTAATTTTATACCACACGTTTCTGCCATTTACCTTGTATGTTTAGACTGTGCCTCTCCAATAGGACTGTTCTATAAGGTTCTAAATCATAGTCTAAATTACCTTTGTGTTTCCTGCAGCACCTTACAATGATACTTCAGAAGAACTTACATTCATTGATTAAACTAAAATTAACTTGGCACCTAATAAACATGAAATTGTGCTAAGCAATGGTTATACAGAAAAATCAGGACATAGTTCTTGCCCTCTGGGAGGTCCCAGTCTATTGGGGATGACAGAGATGTGGTTGCATCCTGGATGACACGACATCATGTACGGTGACAAGGTGGTGTGAGTACAGGAGCGGTAGGGTGTACAGGGTGCAGCAGGAGCTCAGAGAGAGGGTTCCTAGAGCGAGGAGTGAGTCAGGGAAGATTTCCTTACAAAGGGGACTTCTAGGCCAAGTATAAAGAACAATCAGTAATGAAGGAGGTACTGAAGAATTAAAGGCAGGCCAGCAACTTAGAAATATTACCCTGGAGGTAAGCTTGGAGGCCGAACAACCTGTTCAGTAATAGAAACTCAAGAAATACAAGGTGTTTGCCATAAACAAGCCCTCCCCAGAAGCTTTAGGAGAGCACCTGACTTTCCAGGCTTATTGCACTGGATTCAGAATTCCTTAAGATCCTTAACAGCCTATAATCAGACCAAAACCAGTTTGACAGAAACAGAATATATTATATTAGATCCGTTTATGTATAGATAGCTATGTCCCACACCTGCAGGGTGCGCCCTCACGCTCTCTGCTGCCTGGGGTACCTGATGAACACCCTGCATATTGGTTCCTGGTGGACCTGAGTACTGGAAATTGGGATGCAACATGGGGGTTGTTGTCCCTTTTAAAGCATTTAAAGCAGCTTTTAAAACTCAGCTTTAAAATTTCTGCTGTTTTCTACTTTTTTGCTTTTTAAAATTTCTAAATTATTTTCAGCCAACTATTCTTGCCCTGTGTTCTCCAACATGAAGGGGCTAGTTGGAATGAACTAAATCTCTTTCATTCCTATGCACAAAAATAGAAAAACCGCCAAACAAGCGTAGTTGGCATATTGGCGTAAAGTGAGTTAGAATTTAAAGAAGGAAAATCCCAAGGCATTCCATATCCTTTCATTTTATTTTTCTTATTATAAAGGCAATGCTTATGATAAAATCATTACTCCACCTGTTTTATGATTAAATGCAAGCCAGCAAAAGAAGACGAAAGAAAACCCACAATTCCACTTACCAAGAGTCAACCACGGTAAATGGGAGTGTTTCCTTAATTTCTCTTTCTGATTTTTCATTGTTGATGTATAGGAATGCCAGAGATTTCTGTGCACTAAGTTTGTATCCTGCAACCTTACCAAATTCACTGATTAGTTCTAGTAGTTTTCTGGTGGCATCTTTAGGATTTTCTATGTATAGTATCATGTCATCTGCAAACAGTGACAGTTTTACTTCTTTTCAAATTTGTATTCCTTTTATTTCTTTTTCTTCTAATTGCTGCGGCTAGGACTTTCAAAACTATGTTGACTAAGGGTTGTGAGAGTGGACATCCTTGTCTTGTTCCTGATCTTAGTGGAAATGCTTTCAGTTTTTCACCATTGAGCATGATGCTTGCTGTGGAGGGGTAAGCTGGGACGAAGTGAGAGAGTGGCATGGACATATATACACTACCGAATGTAAAATAGATAGCTAGTGGGAAGCAGCCGCATAGCACAGGGAGATCAGCTCGGTGCTTTGCGACGACCTAGAGGGGTGGGATAGGGAGGGTGGGAAGGAGGCTCAAGAGGGAGGGGATATGGGGATATATGTATGCATATGGCTGATTCACTTTGTTGTACAACAGAAACTAACACAGCATTGTGAAGCAATTATACTCCAATAAAGGTCTATTAAAAAAAAAGTCAAAAAAAAAAAAAAGAGTCAACCATGGCTGTCTGTGGGTGGATTTGCCCATATTTGTTCATTCAGCCAATGAACATTGTTCATTCTGTTTGAACAATTCAATTTGTTCATTCAATCACTGAAATATTGGTGACTAAGGATACTCATTTCTGATTAACATTTTGGAGAGTTTCTTCCAACCAAACTGCTTTTAGCTAAATTGTTTTGGGCCAAATTGCTTTCAACTGACTTACCTGGAAATCATTAAAACTACCTTTCTGGGATTAACTATATAGTGACTCCTCATTCAGAGAACTGGGGCACGTTCAGGTCTGCTGCTCTGCCAGAAGGTACCATGAAATGTCGTGATCACACAGTCTGTTTCTCTACAGAATTTGCGACTCTCTGAAGCTTATTTCTGCACACTGGAGAACAGTTTCTTTCCAATGGGACTCGTGCATTTGTGACTTCTTTCACTGAGCTGCAGAGAATTGACTTTGGCCACTGGAAAGCATGCATGCTTTGCTCACTGATCGTGGGTATTTGGTGAATGATGGGATGGGGTGAGAAAACAGCACTGGAGCAGTTACACTGTTTGCTTTGAAATCCCAGACTTGTGGGAGAACTTGAGGGATTTGACAAGTGGTAAAGATCTGCTCGAACACTTACTTAAATCTTGAATTTTGTAACTGTGCTGATGTCATTTGTTGCTTACCTGACAACCATCCCCTTCAGCTTTATTGGCCCCAAATTTCATCCTGGGCTATGGGAAAGCAGTGGCCCTTCTCAGCCCAGGAGGTTAGAACGACTGGAAGACTCCCTGACCATCAGCGGCATTCCTTTCCTGTCAGCAGTGGTTGATGTAGTAATTGGTCTGTGATGCCACCCTGGCCATGAGACGTAAGGGCTGGGGGCCCCTGGAGTGGGTGTGACTCCTGAAATTGCTGTACCCCCTTTTACCTTCAGGAGAAGGATAAAATCTGACACAGAGGAGAGCTGAGTGGAAAGATGGAAAGCACCTGGGTCCTTGATGGCACAGCACGAACCTGGTTAGTGAAACGCTCTGAGGAGTTCTGAAGCGCAGAAAACTGGTTTTCTCAGTTTTCCTCAACTTATTTTATTAAGGGACCCTTTTCTCCAAGTACCCAACATTGAATAAGTATTTGGAAATGTTTCTTAAGACTTTGAAAAAAACCTTTACGTACTGCCCTCAGCATAAGTGGCCAATGGTGACACGGGGTCAGTAGGCAAGGCCCTCAGGAGTTTCTTCTTCCGCCCTGGTTCATTTTGCTAAACTTTCTCTTCCCAGCCTAACCCTGAAGGAAATGCTTTAGGGATTACTCTAAGTTATTTTTTTTAAAAGGACATTGTTTCTGCCACCTTCTAATTTAGCTGTTATCCTCAATCAAGTACTGAGGTAGATGTCTTTAAAGTTTTACATCTTTCAGGCTAACTGAAGAGAGACTAAACTGGACCTTGTAGGGTCTGCTTGGGCTTCTCTGAAACTTGACTGCACTTGGCTGGTCCATGAAAGGAGGTTCCTGGGAGTGAGGGAAGATGTGTGGTTATGTGGGGTTCCCCTTATCTACTGCTCCAATGACATAACTCTTCTTGGAACACGTCTGGGGAAATTCCAAAGGAATAAAGGTCCCCCCCACCCCGACCCTGGTATCCTTCTTTATTCTTCCTCTGTTGGTGCATCAAGAAGCAAGAGATTACATTCAGCAGCTGACAGGCAGCAGGTGACAAAAGAGCCTAAAGGCCGTGAGTCATGGGGGCCTGCAGCCAACAGGGACCCTACAGGTACCTAACAAAATCCCCAAGTTTAGGATGGAGAAGGAAGTTGAGGACTAAAGAAGTGAAGTGATTTCCACAGAATAATCAGCAAATTAGTCACACAGCTGGGCCTGCAACCTGGGACTCCCAATTCCCATGACAGTGCTCTTCGTCATACGGCACTATAACTCAGACTCATAATATTTAGGGGAAGGGAGAGGGTTACACGGCAATTTCTCTTCAAAACAGCCACCTATACATGATTTTAAACTAGTTAGAAATGAAAATGCTTGCCCGCTATACACCCACTCTAGGCCTAATGAATCAGAAATTCTGGAAATGAGACCCAGAAATCCATTTTTTTTAAAAAGCCCTCCAGGTGACTCCATATACACTAAAATTTGAAAACCACTGGTGTACGGGGAAAAAGTCAGGGTTCAATTCCTGGTACCATGTGTGATTAACTCTCTATGTCTCAGCTTCTTTACCTAAAACATGCGAACAAATCAGAAAACTCTCACTGTTTTGCTGGTTAAAAATCTACCACATTTAGTGACAAAATGTACACAAAAGGCCCATAATCACTCAACACTCTAGCTATCATGTCTTCATTGGCATCAGTTAATTCTCAGTTTATAGTTTCTGTACATAATTCCTATGCCTACACTCTGGCAATGTCTACTTTGGAAACTTTGGAGTGCCCAGTGATTTGAACAGCATTGGTGGAGAAGAATGAGGAATTGTGCCGGGAACGTTGGCTTGAGATGACCGAGAAACGGAAGGTTGCCCAACATGGTCTTCATCTCCCTATGGTGATGGACTTATGCCTGTGAGGCAGTTCTACAGTAAATGAATGTGAAAGAATGTATATCTTACTTTAGTATCATGAACAGTCTAACTGGTGATCCTCAACAGGTTATAAAAAATAATAATCCATACGTAGAAGGAAAACATTCATTTCATTGACATTAATCTAATATGAAAACATTTCTACGACAAAATCCAAGGATCAACGAAGATTATATTTCAAACAACTCTCATAGAATGAGGAAAGTCACAAATGGTCAGGGGGACCTGGCAGGAATGGCGTAGAGGAAAACGTGGTATACAGGAGGGGTAAGCAAACAGAGATGCAGAGAATAACTTACATCTTAATTTGTCCATGATCTTCCCTCCACACAATGTGGCTAAAGCCATTTTGACAGCAAATACTGAAATTTTACCATGGCCTTCCCTGTTTAATGATGATAGAAAAAAAGAGATGTCATGTGAAGAACGTCCAATAACACAGTCTGACATTTTCTGTTCTGTAGAAACCATAGGACACCAGAGCTGCATGCATTATGTGAACATATCCATTTTAAAAAAGGTTATGAATACATTTCAACACGTTTCTGAAAAACTCCTCTATTCGATGTTTCCTTTTTTCAAGAGACTGCAGAATCTTTAAGTTATTCTTTGTCTATGCCCCTTGCTCAAAGCATACACTGGTAGCCATAGAAATATGTGCTATTTACCTGAAGATGAAAATTATAGAACATTCTTTTCACTTTGGGTTTCATAAAATAATTTTATGTATGATGATGCCACAGTTTCTATAATTTATTTAAACAAGGCTTCAGAAAAATCTTAAGTTGTGTGTGTCAGGTAATTCCTGAATTTTAAAAGGGTTAGGGTTAATGTGGAGACGTTTTCATCACACTTTTTTTTCAACAATTATTTCCTACCCACAAGCCAACTGTCCTTAAAAGTGATACATTTACTTTTCAAAGGGAGTTGGTATTTTAAAGGGGCAAAAGTAAGAGCTCTTTTGAATAGTTCTCCTACCTAAATGACATGAGAGCAGCCAAATCTTTGTTGATTCAAGAGGTATAACTAACTTGTCCTTCACAAAATGTGATATAAAGGGCATTCTATAAGAAGTAGAATATTTCTGCTAAATGATTTTTCCAGCTGGAATAAACTGTTTATTATATCCTTGGAACCAGACAGTGTATCATATTAGTAATTCATTTCTTTGGTGGTTGCTACTCTTAAGAATGATCAAAAGAGTTATTTAAAATAATAATGTAGCTGAAAGGTAAGTAGAGTCTGTATTGACAAGGGTTTAGTATATAGAATAAGTAATTTATATGAATAAATTCAGATATGTGACATATTAGAAGAATAAGACATCATAAATTATTGTGTCTTTGTTCCTTACTAGACTCCAGAGAGGAATCATTTGTTATTCATGTTTGTTGCTGTCATTCTTAGCATAGTACCTAGAAGGCAGCTAGGCAGAATGCAAAACTGACCCAGTCTTATATGTTAGTGACTATCCTGTTTATATTTCTAAGCCTAAGCACCAGACTTACATAATTACATATTAGAAATCTTCACTTGGATATCCTGCATCAAACCAAGTATATTCAAAGTAGAACTCATTATCTTTCAAAGCCCTCTCGTAATACTCTGACCGACTAAACTACTAACCTGCTCTTCCTCCTACAGTCCCTCTTCGGGTTGTCAGAATCACCATGTACCTAGTTACCCAGAAATGAGTTTTTGGCAAGAGGTCACCCTTGATTTTTTGCTCTTCCTTAATTCACTACCAACCAAATAAATGTTTGAGGTACTCAGATATACCCACTTCACTGTATATTAAACCCACTTCCTTCTTTCACTTCCGACTGCCATGGCTTCTATCAGCTCTTGCTTTAACACTGTAATAACTTCTTTTTTTTTTTAAATAAATGTATTTATTTTATTTTTGTCTGCGTTGGGCCTTCGTTGCTGTGCGGGAGCTTTCTCTAGTTGCGGCGAGCGGGGGCTACTCTTCCTTGCGGTGTGCGGGCTTCTCATTGCGGTGGCTTCTCTTGTTGCAGAGCACGGGCTCCAGGTGTGCAGGCTTCAGTAGTTGCGGCATGTGGGCTCAGTAGTTGTGGCTCGCGGGCTCCAGAGTGCAGGCTCAGCAGCTGTGGCACACGGGCTCAGTTGCTCCAAGGCATGTGGGATCCTCCCGGACCAGGGCTCGAACCTGTGTCCCCTGCATTGGCAGGCAGACGCTTAACCAACGCGCCACCAGGGAAGCCCTGTAATAACTTCTTAAATGATTTCTCTGCTTGCACAGTCATATCACAGATCTGACCATGTTACAGTCAGAGCCCTGTATTCGCGGTTCTGCATCTGCGGATTTAAGCAACCGTGGGTGGATAAAGGGGTTGTCTGTAGGAGACTTGAGCATCCCCGGGTTTTGGTGTCAGTAGGCGGTCCTGGAACCAAACCCCTGCAGATACCGAGGGATGACGGTACTTCATTATTTATAACCCTGTTGCCTCCGTTTGCCCGCGGGATATAGTTCTAACCTTATCTGTTTTCTCCAGGCTCATTTGCTACCATTTCTGTTGCACTCCACACCACAGTGCCCTGTCAATGCTCTTCCCCCTGTGCTCTGCTCAGGACTCTCCCACCCATTCATGGAGTCTCAGCTGAATATCATCATTCACTCTGCTCCGAAAACAGTTCTTCCCCTGATGTGGAAGCAATCACTCTTCCCTTTATTTTTACCTATTATTTGGCATCTGTCACTCACCTATCACCGAATGACCTTCATTTGTTTATTTACGTGTCTGCATGTATGTCGACTCCACACTGTGAGATCCTTGGGGGGCAGAAATTATGTCCTCTCAATTAATTGAATCCCCAGTGCCTCACACTTTGTCTCACATAGCGTTAGTGAACAATAAATTCCTTATATTAATTAATGACTATTAATCATTATAATAGGTGCCCTAGAATTTTGATTAAGTGGTTCACTAATTTGGGGGCAGGTAGCTGTAATAAAAATGCAATGATTTTGTAAAAACCACCTCATTCAAAATGATTCCATATCCCCTGCATTCCCAATTGCACGGATAACTGGAAGCATCAATAACTTTATTTTAGGAAGTAATTAGCTTCTCTTCCTAAGCTGAAACATGGTTCAAGTAATAACAGGAGAGTCTACAAAGTGTGGAAGAATAGGAGTAATACAGTGATAAAGTAATCTTCAAAATGCAGAGCAATTGAAGAGTATTATATGTGAGACCTCAAGAGCAAATGCAAGTTTCTTTCAATGAGTCAGAGAGAACAATTTATTTTTATTTTTATTTTTTATGCAGTTCACATTTTCAACATTTACTTTAGAGTAGTTCAAGATCTGTAAAACCCAGTGCTTTGAAATGGTCTGGGGTTAATTTCAGGATTAATTTCCATATTTTTTTCCACAACTTTATTGGAGTATAATTGCTTTACAATGTTGTGTTAATTTCTGCTGTATAACAAAGTGAATCAGCTATATGTATACATATATCCCCATATCCCCTCCCTCTTGAGCCTCCCCCCCACCCTTCCTATTCCACCCGTCTAGGTGGTCACAAAGCATTTAGTTGATCTCCCTGTGCTATGCAGCAGCTTCCCACTACCCATCCATTTTACATTTGGTAGTGTATATATGTCAACGTTACTCAGAGAGGACAATTTAACTCAAGAAAGAGGACAGACCACAGATGATGTTGGGACAGAGAGCTCTCCAGAGGATGAAATGATGATAGCTCACGGGTGAATTCTTAAACCTTAGCTTTTAATGCAGAAGGTCCTAGGGAGATTACTAGTCCTGTATTGTTGCTGGAAATGCAAGATTACTGCTATTAAACCCAAGAGTGGTTGTATCAGAGCTATTTTGCCAAATCGACATAATAAATCTAGATAAATCACCCAGTGGAGGGCAGCTCAATGAGAGTTTGCAGGAACTGAAGGGTGAAATTAGGTCACTGGAATTTACTGGTATGTAAGCTACTATGTCAGATTGCAAATGTGACGCCTGTCACAAAGAAGGATTCAGGGGTATGCAGGAATGTACACCGTGGGAAGCAGGCCAGTACCAGCTGAGTTCAGACCTTGCTCAGCCCTGGCACTGGATAAACCTTTAAGGAGTTGAATGAGTGAGTGGAGATGGTGGACTTGGCTATGGAGAATGGAGACACCAAAGAGTTAAATACAAAGGGATCTTTTAAAAGAACATTTTCAGTAGATATAACAGGATGAAGAAAATGGGTGGAAAGAGAAAGATTTTCTAAAGGTCTTTGACAAGGTTCCACACCAAAGACCATTACTTAAACAAAGTCACCTTGGGATCAGGGTCCCTATTTTGTTGTGAAAAAAGAATTGGCATTGACACCGGAAGCAAAAGTTAGGGAGAAGGTGGTACATCCCGAATGGAGAACGTAAGAGCTATTCTCATTAGGAATCTTCCTTAGTCGGGGCAGTTTGACTCATGAACAGTCAGTGAAATCTCCTAAGTATCTAAGAAGTGAAAAGTCAAGCTCTTGAGGATGGATAACAGGAAGCTCCTAGGAGTCTTGGGCAAACAAGCAGGAAAGTGGCATATTGTTCCCAAGTGAGTTCTGTACATGCAATGCCTCTAGGAGTAAAGTGGTTAAATGGCTCATATGGAATGTTGGCACAATTCAGGAAGTAGATCCACCAGAGTGTGCTGAGGACGAAAAACCTAGACTGTCCCTAATGCTGCAGGGCAAATGGTGCTCCAAGAGGAGCAGTAGAAAAAGTCTACACGCTTGTCTTGCTTTTACGAAAAGCTACGGCCACAGCACACCTTCAATTTCATGTGTAGTTCAGATTGCCAATGAGTAACTGCTTTACGCTGGGCTTTTTCCATGACTATACAGAGACAAACTGACTTCTTTTAACTAAGATACTACTTTTAGGAAAAAGTTGTCTGGGAAGGAAAATCTACTTTTGACAAGAACGAAAAAGAACAAATAGATACTAATAGGTCTGGGATGGTAGGCTGAAGTTGGAACTGTACAAATTTAATAAACAAGAAACCTCAATTAAATAGTCAGGAGGCCAGCAGGGGGCGCTCTCCTGCCCTGCGATGATAACAGAGCCCAACCGGAAAAAGAAAGACTCCTTTCCTGGGAAGGACTCAGCCAATGAAAAGCCATGGACTCCTTGTTTACTACAGCCCTCCCAACTTCCTTTCCCCCTCTATAAAAGTGCTCTCCTTGCCTTGCCCTGTGGGGACTCTCCAGGATTGCAGACCCTGAATAGCAATTCCTTGTTGATCCCGAATAAACCCTTTATTCTCCCCTTTCTGGAGAAATAACTGGTAGTCTATTTGCGTTAGGTCAACAGAAACAGAATATAAAATTTCTCCAAGTTCCCAAGAGAGTTCCCTGTTTGAAATTACAGAACCCCAGGACAAATATCAAGTCCCTGAAAGTGAGATTGAATCCTGACCGATTCTTTTTTGAACAGGCTCAAGGAATTATTTCTCTACTTAAGAATACTAAAACCAGGAGTTCTTCTCTTACCAACATATTTTACCAAAGCATTTGGAAAGCATTTATGATAAGCAAAGGCCCAGCACTCACACTTGGGTTTCTCACACACTTTGGTGGCTTAATTCACTGGGAGAACTGCTTCCTCCTCTGTCTTCCACAACATGCCTCTGTCATAAAACGTTTCTCCTCTGGGAATTATTTTGTTCATATGGAACACACATTTATTAACTCAATAAATATTTATTAGCAATGCCTCAGAAGTGGGGCATATAAAGATGAATAAGACGTGGCTCCTACCCTCCAAATTTGCCCATCATCTACTTGGGAGAAGGAGTCAAAACTAGTTAATTTTAATACAACACATTTTAAGGGCAGAGTCCATGTCTTACTCAACTATCATCCCCAGTCTATCGTAGCACCTAGAACATAGCGAGTTCTTAATACATGTTAGTTAAATTAATGAATGCACAAGTTGAAATGTTCTGATTTACCACTTAAGTTTTATACTGAGCAATACTAAGTTTTGAGGAAAACTACAAAGGTTAACTTAATGGCCCTTCATATTAGATGGTGCAGTCATGTGAGATGTTGAATTTAGAAGGGATCACAGACATAATTACTCTTGTTTTGGGGAGACTAAAGTTAACATGTGAACACATAGAAATAAATCCCTTATTTGGCCCTGGCATCGCTTTGGGCTCCCCATAATGTTAGCAAAACATCCAGGAAAATAATTCCTCATAGCACCGGGCCAGGTGAGTTTGCCAGGAGTTTGTCTAGAATGGAGAATGGAAGGGGCCAAATCTGTTGACATGTCTCCCTCTCTCCCATGAAATCCCACCTGCCACTCATCCAAAGTACATCTGACAGGAACACGAGTGACATTACGGATGTTCAATTTATCTACAATTATGAAAATTCTTTGGAAAGAGCTTCCGTTTTAGCAACATGTAGGGAGCTTGGAACAAGGTATTTCCCACTAGAACAAAATTTTAGTGAGTAGAGAATGTGGACATCTTGGATTTAAGATGTGCTAAGAAAAAAATCACCAAGCCAAGTACATTTTAAAGATGGAGGCACATACATAATAAAACGTCAAGAGAAGAACATTTGGTTTCGTGTGACTCTTCTCTTTTTCCTTCATTCTCACCCATCCATAGAGCCTCACATGTAAACAACACATTTTGTTGGTGTATTTTGCAGTGCATATTCCATTGAACATCAGAATCATTTTTACAACTCAAAAGGCAGAAGGATTTTGGCAGAGTTCCAGGATTATTTCATATCCATGCATCTGAAATAGTGCTGTGGTACCTTTCCTCATGTCGGAGGCTCAGCAGTGGGAAAGGATATTCAAATGGCTCAGCAAGGTTCAAGATGTCAAACAAAGAGGAAAATTCCAGAATTTTGTATTCTCTATGAAAGACTATTATACGATGGATTTGGAGCTCTGGATGGCTGTCATAAAACTGACTGTAAATCTACAGTGTAAAACGTGTTAAGTCCAAATAGCTCTTTCACATACACTCTGTCAAATATGTCTAAAGATCACAAACCTGAAAGGTTAGGAATGTGAGCATAATAATAATATCCTGTAATAAGCAGGGTAAGTCTGGGGGAAAAAAGCACATTAATTCTCATATAAAAAGATGAAACAGAAAGCGTGAATAGAGCTGAATTTAAACTGATGCCTGAAACAAAAGGATTTTCCCCCACTTACCTCACCTAGTAGGAAGCTGTATGACCTGCAAATTATCTAACCTTTTTATGCCTCAGCTTCATCACTTACTCAACCTGAAAAATTATAATAATGTAATGCCAAACCAGTAAGATTATTGGCACATGGTAAATGCTGAGTACATCTTAGCATAATTATAATATTATTAACATCATTAGAGAATTCGCATTAAGAACTGACATAGAGAATGGACTTGAGGACACAGGGAGGGGGAAGGGTAAGCTGGGACGAAGTGAGAGAGTGACATGGACATATATACACTACCAAATGTAAAATAGATAGCTAGTGGGAAGCAGTCGCATAGCACAGGGAGATCAGCTCGGTGCTTTGTGATCACCTAGAGGGGTGGGATAGGGAGGGTGGGAGGGAGACGCAAGAAGGAGGAGATATGGGGATATATGTATAGCTGATTCACTTTGTTATAAAGCAGAAACTAACTCACCATTGTAAAGCAATTATACTCCAGTAAAGATGTTAAAAAAAAAAAATCTGACTCTACATTAAAAAAAAAGGAAAAAAAGAATTGACCTCCAAAAATAGAAAAACCACTGTTTAATATATATCATTGTCCTACTTCAAGTTTTCGAATATATGTGGAAATAATATTTGCTAAAAGTGAGGCCCCTGTCATATAATCTACTTTATGAGGAACTGTGCCAAGAAGGGAGGCTCCTGAATTGAAATGAGATTAAGTCAACTGACGAAAGTTGATGTTAGTGTTTCCCGGGAAAGCAGGAAGAGGGTAAAGAGAAGCACGTTAAAGTCTGTTGTGAAAATGGGATCCACCCACATTAGTAACCATGGACATCTAGTGATCTTCTCTGTGGAGGAGAAGTGAAAACAGAGGGTATGAATCTAGATGACAGAGCAAACTTAGACCCGCTAGATTTAGTAAAAGATTGGAGATTAAGGAGGGCTTAATCTCAGAAAAAGAATGAAATTAGTGTGATAAGAGCTAAGTCCACCTTTGATTTTCATTCATTTATTCATTCACTCACTGATTCATTATGAACTGAATATTGGCTCAGGTGCTGTACATATAAAGAAAAAGACATGGTTGGTCCCACTTGAAAGTAGCTTGTGGGGGTCAGTCAGATAAGCAGAGAGACAGGCATCTCAAGAGACTGTCAGAGTCATGTTCAAGGAACAGTGGGACCTGGCAGAGGGTGAGCAGCTTGGCCATGAGAGCTGAAGGGCTTCACAGTGTATCAGCGTTTGTGACCCCACCTCTCCAAAAGGCCATACATGATCAACTTTGAAGAATTATTTTCTAGGTAACCATTATACCTCAATAAAGGTATATATGTTTTTTGTTTTTTTAAAGAATTATTTTCATCTTGTACCTTTCCGCCATTTTTTTGTTGTTGTTACTTTCAATTCCCTAAAAAGTAATAACAGTAAAAGTCCTTAGAACACTTCAAAGAGATTTTCACCCCCACTGGGATATGGACAAGAAGTGAGAGGAAAAGGGCTGCCGAGTTAGTGGGTTCTGAAAGAGAGAGCTTCAGGGGAAGGCTCCTGCCACCAAACAGGGAAGGAGTCAAGGCAGGCCAGCTCCTGGGGGACACGGAAGGAAAGAGAGAAGAGGAGGAGACTGACTTAAGGCTCTGGTCATTTCCTTGTATTCTTCTTCCCTGTCAGCCCTGCTCCCTTCTTCTGAGACCTCCTTTCCCATGCTTCCCAGGCACACACCTCCATTTCCCTAGAGACACTTAGAGAAGAAAGCTTCTGGCTGTAGAAAGGGTCTGCTTACAAGTTGGTTGGTTAATAGCCCATTAGGTGATATCCCTCCCAAGTATCCTTTTTTTTTTTTTTTAAAGAAGATGTTGGGGGTAGGAGTTTATTAATTAATTAATTAATTTTTGCTGTGTTGGGTCTTCGTTTCTGTGCGAGGGCTTTCTCCAGTTGTGGCAAGCGGGGGCACTCTTCATCGCAGTGCACGAGCCTCTCACTATCGCAGCCTCTCTTGTTGCAGAGCACAGGCTCCAGATGCGCAGGCTCAGTAGTTGTGGCTCATGGGCCTAGTTGCTCCGCGGCATGTGGGACCTTCCCAGACCAGGGCTCGAACCCGTGTCCCCTGCATTAGCAGGCAGATTCTCAACCACTGCGCCACCACAGGGAAGCCCCCAAGTATCCATTTTTAGAAGGAAAGTGATCAAGACAGAAACTTTCTGAAGGGGCTGCCTATTCAGTGACAGGACGGCAAGCATGGCATAGGCCATTGGAGGCAAATGCTAGCTCTTGACAGTCTACGAATCATCCTATGTATGTAGTGATGTATTGTATCTTGAGGCTGACTTGGCCAAAGAGCAGAGAAACCTCACAACCGGGAAGCTGACCAGAGCCTGCGGCAAGCATGCCTGCGTGAGAACTGAGATCCAGGGATTCTGGCGGGGAGAGGAACAGGAGGGTGCTACTCTTGGGGAACTATGGTTGTGGGAAAGTGAGTCTGGTTCTCAGGGATGCATCCAAGTCAAGTGGACCTTGATCCTCATTTCAGGTCACTATTTCTTGGCAGAGTTCAACTGGCTGGGGCTGGTGAACTTTAAGGCACAAGCAAACTAATGGACATATTTCTATGAATGCAAGTTCTTATTCTTCATGGGTTTAAATTACTGTCTTTCCTTTAAATTTTTTTTTTTTTTTTACATTACCTCTTTAGAGTCCAGGTTGTTAAGGCATCTCTAACTCTTTTATTTTGGATTTTTCCTCTCTTTTTCTTTTAGTATGTCCATTTAAAATACAGCAAATGAGGGGAAAATCTCCTAAATGTTTCAGTGATTTTGTAATAGCAACAGCACATCATTGATCTACCAGTATCAGGCTCATTCATGTCTACCAAAATACAGAAGGCTCCCTTAAATACTTGGGTTCTGCAAATTAATGCCATTTGCAGCAACATGGATACAAGTAGAGATTATCATACTAAGTGAAGTAAGGCAGAAGGAGAAAGACAAATACCACATGATATCATTTATATGTGGAATCTAAAATATGACACAAATTAACCTATCTACAAACAGAAACAGACTCATGGACATAGAGAACAGACTTGTGGTTGCCAAGGGGGAGGGGGCTGGGAGGGGGATGGAGTGGGAGGTTGGGATTAGCAGATGTAAGCTATTATATATAGAATGGATAAACAACAAGGTCCTACTGTAAAGCACAGGGAACTGTGTTCAGCATCCTATGATAAACCATAATGGAAAAGAACATGAAAAAGAATGTATATATATGCATAACTGAATCACTTTGCTATACAGCAGAAATTAACACAACACTGTAAATCAACTATACTTCAATAAAAGATAAATATTTGGGTATTATGGGATAGGTAGTAGGAAGTGACATCAGATTTCCATACTGGGTCTCAATTGGATAATTAGAAGTTTACTATTATAAGAGAGAGAATTGAACCGTCATCTTATTCTTGTTTCTATTCTTATATTCACTTCTAAATTGTATTTCCAGGTACTGGGACTTCCTGACGGCTCACCTCTCACATTGTCTAAAATTTCAAAATCCATCAGACAGAAAAGTTGTTTTTCAGCAGAACTGCCTGTATTCGTTTGCTCTGCCAAAGGAGAGCAGGCGGAAGCACCTGCAGACCGGGGTCTCTATGTGGATGTGTCTGTGAATCTCTACAATGAGATTTCTTTGGGTGGATGTGTTTCTAAATCTACCACAATGAGATTACTGAAAGAATACATCAGGGGCCTTCCTATCTGTAAGAAGATTAGGAATCAAACATTTCTTCTGAACATTTTTGTGAACTACTCTTTTTTTTTTTTTTAACATCTTTATTGGAGTAAAATTGCTTTACAATGGTGTGTTAGTTTCTGCTTTATAACAAAGTGAATCAGTTATACATATACATATATCCCCATATCTCCTCCCTCTTGCGTCTCCCTCCCTCCCACCCTCCCTATCCCACCCCTCTAGGTGGTCACAAACCATCGAGCTGATCTCCCTGTGCTATGTGGCTGCTTCCCACTAGCTATCTATTTTACGTTTGGTAGTGTATATATGTCTATGCCACTCTCTCACTTTGTCACAGCTTACCCTTCCCCCTCCCCATATCCTCAAGTCCATTCTCTAGTAGGTCTGTGTCTTTATTCCCGTCTTACCCCTAGGTTCTTCATGACATTTTTTTTCTTATATTCCATATATATGTGTTAGCATAGAGTATTTGTTTTTCTCTTTCTGACTTACTTCACTCTGTATGACAGACTCTAGGTCCATACACCTCACTACAAATATCTCTATTTCATTTCTTTTTATGGCTGAGTAACATTCCATTGTATATATGTGCTACATCTTCTTTATCCATTCATCCGACGATGGACACTTAGGTTGCTTCCATGTCCTCGCTATTGTAAATAGAGCTGCAATGAACATTTTGGTACATGACTCTTTTTTTTTTTTTTTTGTGGTACGCGGGCCTCTCACTGCTGTGGCCTCTCCCGTTGCGGAGCACAGGCTCTGAACGCACAGGCTTCGGACGCGCAGGCTCAGCGGCCATGGCCCATGGGCCCAGCCGCCCTGCGGCATGTGGGATCCTCCTGGACCAGGGCACGAACCCGTGTCCCCTGCATCGGCAGGCAGACTCTCAACCACTGCGCCACCAGGGAAGCCCCCATGACTCTTCTTGAATTATGGTTTTCTCAGGGTATATGCCCAGTAGTGGGATTGCTGGGTCATATGGTAGTTCTATTTGTAGTTTTTTAAGGAACCTCCATACTGTTCTCCATAGTGGCTGTATCAATTTACATTCCCACGAACAGTGCAACCTTTTGCACAGCAAAGGAAACCATAAACAAGACCAAAAGACAACCCTCAGAATGGGATAAAATATTTGCAAATGAAGCAACTGACAAAGGATTAATCTCCAAGATTTACAAGCAGCTCATGCAGCTCAATAACAAAAAAACAAACAACCCAATCCAAAAATGGGCAGACGACCTAAATAGACATTTCTCCAAAGAAGATATAAAGATTGCCAACAAACACATGAAAGAATGCTCAGCATCATTAATCATTAGAGAAATGCAAATCAAAACTACAGTGAGATATCATCTCACACCGGTCAGAATGGCCGTCATCAAAAAATCTAGAAACAATAAATGCTGGAGAGGGTGTGGAGAAAAGTGAACTACCCTTTACCTTGGTATAATCCTTAAGCTTAGCATCCAACAATCTTGCAATGATTCAGCTACATTATCATAGCTATTTAGAGAACATTTACAGCTCTGTTTTTTGAAATGCTCTTCCCAATATTTCCAAAAAAAAGTGAAAAATCTATTAGGTTAAGCCCCATCTGTTTCACAAAATACCCCAAACTTATTGTTAATTTGGCCCCATTTCTGTATTTACAGAGTTGGTCCAAATTATTATTATTATTATTTTGCGGTAGGCGGGCCTCTCACTGCTGTGGCCTCTCCCGTTGTGGAGCACAGGCTCCGGACGCGCAGGCCCAGCGGCCATGACTCACGGGCCCAGCCGCTCCGCTGGGGCACGAACCCATGTCCCCTGCATCGGCAGGCGGACTCTCAACCACTGCGCCACCAGGGAAGCCCCCAAATTATTTTTTAGCTTTGATTCCTTATCAAAGCTTTGAATCCTCTAGAAATACCCCAAGATGTAGCAGGAAATTCTATTTACATTTTCCATTGTTATAACAAATAAAGCTCCTGAAGACTTCAGTAACAGGTCTGAAAGCTGCCATGATCTTGTTAAGGGGACACGACAGAAATGCTGTTATTGAAATTCCACGGCTTGGTTCCACTCTGCCACCTGTCATGTGGAACCACATCTTCCTCTTCCAGCCCTGTCGCTTGGCTACCACAGTGATTAGCCCAAAGCAGTACATTACTTCTGAAGGCTGCACAGACTAAGCATGGAAACTATCAGGCTGGACTGCTTGTTTATTTCAACTTCAGAATTTCTCAAAATATTAACATGGAGACAATAATGTATATTGGTCAAACTGAGCACGTACAATTTTGTCACCACGCTGGGTCGCAACGTGACAGCTGGTGACTTTTGTGAGCGGCATAATAACATTAGCCTGGCTGGAACATCTCCAGTGCTGGGTTTAAATATTCCCAAGCATTGGCTAGACAACGAGACTAAGCAAAATCTTCTGAGATTCTTAAAATGGGATTGCTGAAAGATCAAGCTAGCAATTTTCCTTCTTAATATTCAAAACCAGGGGTGAAATTGGAGGTGCTGATCCTATATCTAGCCTAGGGGCCATCAGCAAAACCCCCTTTGAAATTTTCGGCTGATAATGCGATTCAGGGGAGGTTTTACATTTCACAGCGCTGCCACATGTGTCTTGGAAAAAAATTTGAAGCTGCATCTCTAAATCCCCACTCTGCCACTATCATGCTGAGAGCCACTGGACCTGCCGATCGTCACTGGACAAGTGACAGTCTCTCTGTACTTCGGGTCCTTCATCTGTAAAATGAGAGGTTTGGAAGAATGGTCTTTAAGATCTCAGACAGTTCTGAAATTCCCTGAGTCTGCGAGGGGAAGTTATAAGATAATGAGGCTGAGTTTCAGTCACGGTGTGTGGATGGCATCACGTTGCTTTACATGGTACATTATCGACCAGTCCATTTAATGCAAGTCACGGCCACTTTTACTAGGCTGGTCAAGAAAGGAACACTTTTCAACATCTGTTTGCTCTGGGGTCTTGTTATGACACCTCAGAAGCACTGTCTTAGATAATTTGCAAAGGAGAGCGTTAAAAACATCCTCCCACATCATGGTTCATTAAATCGCTCCACAGGCCTATCGCGCAACGCTTCCAAGCGTCCATAGCTTCTAGGAAGCGTGGGATGAGTTAAATAAAGGTCAGCACATAAAATACAATTGTCCTCCACTTCCTATGGAGCTATTTTACTCTCTAAGTCATTTCCAAAGCATTTAAAATTTATATTAAACACATAGAAACTTTATTGAGATAAGTATCTGACCAAGAAAAAAAGAAGCAGTTGGTTACTCTAGAAAATTCTTTGGAATAAAGACCAAGAAGCGCAAGAGGAAGGGGAGACCGAACATGTAGCGAGTCACAGATATTCAGAGGGAGCTTACGGATCAAAGGCGGCCAGCAGGAAGTTTAGCAGGAGGCTGATGGACTGCTCCACCTGAATTTGGTGAGTGGTTGGCATCCTTTTGTTGAGCTGGTAAAAAATGGTGGAGAGCACAGCCTCCAATCGGGCCACGTTGAGTTCTATGTTTGGGTCCACGTTGTTCAGACCATTTTCCCTCAAAGCTTCTATGACGTTCCAAATGTCCACCAGGTGCACTACATACAATGAAAGCAGAGTGGACACATCAGACCAGAGTGCATGGAAAGGTAAATTCATTATTATACATGTACCATCTGTTCTGTTTTGTCAAGGTGCCTCATAGGCTTCGGTATGTGTTCCACTACTATAGGAGTTGACATCAGTAAAGGCACATAGCGCAGGATCTCAAAGGGCTGATGTACAAGGTGTAAACAGCATACAAATGATTTCCTGAACATCACAGTGGAGAGTTATTTCTATTCTTCATAATAGACCCTTGAAATACTTACCTGTGAGGAATGTGAGAATCAAGGAAGTTAACTGACAAAGGCAAAGGTCCAAGGGAAGTCACCTGGCATTTGTATCCAGGTCTAGTTGGCTTTTTAAAATATTGAGATATAATTGGTATATAACACTGTGTAAGTTTCAGGTGTTGATTTGATACATTTCTATATTGATTTGATACATTTCTATATTGCAGTATGATTACCACCATAGCGTTAGCTAACACATCATGTTCCATAATTATCAGTTCTTTTTTGTGGCGAGAACTTTTAAGATCTAGTTTCTTAGCAACTCTGAAGTATATAGTACTTGTGATTAAAATTAACAAGTCTATGTGGCTTTAAAGCATTTTCCCACTTGTATACACTGACCCCTTATAAAGAAAAGAGAAAACCAACACTTAAATTCTAGTGTTTGAAAGGCTATCAAAACTGCATTTGAGCATTTAAAATATTTTCATTTATTTACATATTTTTAGTAGTATGAGGTTTGAAATAAGAAAAAAGGGAAAGTTAAAGTAAGCAGGAAGGCAGGCGGGGGAAAAGGAAAAGTTATCTCTACAATGCAGCAGTACAACTAAGGCACAGATCACTTAACTCACCTGATCAAGAACAGTTTCTTGGTTCCATTGTTAGTAAGCTCATGTAACTTAAGTCATGGTTACTTTCACTAGGATAGTCAAGAAATCCATTTCTATTTCTTTCCTGTTCACCCCGAGGTCTTGTTATGACATTCCCAGATAACATCACCACAATCAAGACGATGGACACGTGTATCAACCCCAAAGGTCTCCTCATGCACCTTCTGATCCATCCTGCTCCCCACTCCAGGCAACCACAGATCTGCTTTCCATCACGATTTTCTAGAATTCTATATCGCTGGAATCATACCATATGTACTCTTTTTTTGGTCTGTATTCTTTTATGTAGTGTAACTATTTTGAGAATCATCTATGTTGTTGCATGATAGTAGTTTGCTCCTTTTTTTTTTTACTGCTGAATGGTATTCTGTTAAATGGATATGCCACCATTTGGTTATCAACTCACCTGTTGAGGGACATTTGTGCTGCTCCAGTTATTGGTTATTATGAATAAAGCTGCTATGAACAATCATGTACAAATCTTTGTATAGACATATACTTCCATTTCTTTTGGTAAATACTTAGAAACAAAGTGGCTAGGTTGTATGGTAGGTGTATGTTTAATTATGAAACTTCCAAAGTGTTTTTCAAAGTAGTGGTAGTGTTTTACACTCCCATCAGGAGTGTGAGAGTTCCAGATTCTCCACATCTTCACCAAGTTTAAGGTTCACTTTTCATTACACTTTGGTATTTGAAAATAAATATGTTGATTTTCTCAATGAAGTATATACTTATGTTTTAATTCCTGAGAACTACACACACCACATATGCTTTTCCACCAACAACTTTCAAGTTTTAGTCTCCTATCTCTTTGCTCACTTCTGATCTTATATTTGAAAAACAAAACTAACATCTATTGAGATCCTGGACTTGAAGTTGTAATTAACACCGGACTTGGAGTCCAAAGACCTAGGTCCACATCTAGCTCTTCTACTACAAGTGCATACCCTTTTAGCCTTGACTTACAGCCTCACTTTCCTCATCTATAAAGTGGGAATTGTGTTCATTAAATGCAAAAATGCATGAAATCAAAAGTGGTAGTGCCTGGTACATGGGTACAACACATTATACATGAACAAGTGAGTAATGTGAGTCATGTCAAAAGAAAACTTTTTGGCATATCTCTGGTTTGGAGCAGAGGAACACAAATCACTTTCCAACTGAATTACTTAAATATCTATTAGATTTGGATGAATTCAGATGTGATTCCAATTTTGCAACCTTCTCTGTATATCACATAACAAGGATGTTCTTTGTATTTCTTGATGTTATTTATCCAATTTTTCAATTTAGCAAGTGAGGTACTCCAAGGGAGATGGCATTACAAGTTGAATTTATTTATTAATTAAATTTTCTTAAGGGAAAGAGCTGGTATTCCTATAATTATTCCCTATATGTTTGATCTACAAATCCTCTGGATCTAGTCCTTGGGGATGTCTGGGTACAGGATACAAAGAGAGCAGTGATGATGAGATCTCCCCCATCGTCCTGGTTGGTATCTGTGCCCAGGTAACCATAGGAAGTGGGGTACTGAACTATTCTGATCTGAATCCTGGCTATGGATCACATGAAACAGGCATTGGAGATGAGGAATATGGACTGTGAACTTGAGCACAGGAGGGAGATGGCTACAAGGCAGGAAATGGCTGCTGGTGGGGGGAGATAGTCTGGACAGCTAGGTCTCTCCTGAGGAGACGTTGTAGAGCACAGGGAGGCCCTCAGGATTCCCACAAGCGGAATAACACAGGTCCACGGGAGTGGCCAACAGACCCATAGGGAGGTTCCTTAGGCAATTTAGCCTCTGCGTGTCCAGCCTATACTCACCTCTTCTCTTCCAAACCCACTTTCTCTGGGGTTCCCTTCTCTAGTGAATGGCGCTAGCCCCCGTCCCTCCCCCTGGTCCAGCCAGAATCTGCATTTCATCCCTGGGTCCTCACATCCCACATGCTCTCAGTGACCAAGTCCTATGAATATATCTCTTAAATGTCACTTTAACGCCTCCATTTCCATGGACCCTTATTTGCATCACCCAATTCCATCATCCATTGCTGTCTTCACGATCTCTTATTGGTTGACTAAATCAGTTCTTTTGCCTTTATTCTTTCTCCATTCCAATTCTTCCTACACACTGCAGTCAGAGTGATATTTCTGAACTGCAAATCTGACATGTCACTTGTATGCTGCTGAAAGTCCTTTAATAGCTTCTCATTAATTTGAAATCCAAACCCTTCAACATGTCTTGCAAAGTTCTTTTTGATCTGGCCTCATTTACTTCGTATCTATGTCTCATCCACCGTAACTTAGTGTCAATACCATTTCTTCAAGGATGTCTTCTGGATCCCCTGCCTCTAGGTTTTGTACCCCTCCTATGTGTCACCTTAGAATCCTATTCTTCCCCATCACAGTATTTGTGGACTCTCTGTACAGACCAGCTGGTCATCTGTTTCCGCCAGCTGGTCATCTGTTTCCGCCTCTGCATCGCACATGCCACAGAAAGAGACTGCCTGTCATGATAATTGTTCACACCCCTAGCACTGTCACAGGGCCTCACACATCATAGGAGCTTAATGAATATTTGTTGGCTAAGTGAGTGCATGACAAGGAAATGACAACAGTGAAACAGGGTCTTCTAAGGATGCATTCAATTGCTAATGACACAACAAGGCGTAGTCATGAACAATCACACAAGCCTTGGATTGAATCTTAGATATATAAACAGTCAAATTACTTGACTTCTCTGGATCTTCATCTTAGAAAAGCGGGGCTGATAACAGTCCTTACCCTCTGATGATGACTATGAAGGTTAAATGGGATGATGCCAGTAAAATGCTTGGCATAAGGCATATACCATAGGAAATAATAATGGCCTATGATTATAGACAAGTAAAACATCTGAAAATCATATGAAAGTTATTAAAAATAAATCTGTTCTGTATTTGTGTCTTTACACACCTAAGGTCTCAATATAAGGAAAAATAAAATACTAATTTTGGCTGTGAGAATAGATAGTAATAAGTGACTTAAAAAAAACCTAGTTTTCATAATTATGTGCTGGGCACTGTGGTGGGTCCTGGGGACTCGATGGCAAACCATACAGGTGTGGTTCCTGCCTCATGGACTAACAGTCTGGTGGGGATACAGGCATGCCTCACTATCACACAAACAGATAATCAGAAATCATGACTTACTGTGACAGACAGGGTGCCACGTACAAAACGGGATTACGACATGGTCGTGAAGGGGCCTGAAGAACAAGATAAGGTGGAGGAGCACTGTAACCGCTATAAGGATTTTGGTCTTTATGCTAAGACACGGGTTTTGAACAGCAGAGTGACATGGTCAGTCATGCAGCTTAAAAATATCATTTCTGACAGTGAGGGAAGAAAGGAACAGAGGTGGACAGGCACACATGCAGAAATCGCTGGAGACTATGGCTCTAGTCCAAGTAAGAGACTGTGGCATTTTTACATAGGGGGTGGCAGTATGCAGACAACTATAATTATGCACATTATTTTCTAGGAGTGGCAGAGTGGAAACGGTACAGATTTTGCCATCACAAAGGCTGAGGTTTCACTCCTGGCTCCACTAATAACTGTAAAACTGTGGGCAAGTTATTTCACCTCTATACAGTTTATTATTCCCGTTTTAGAAATGAGAAAGCTAATGCCACCCAGAGGGAGTTGTAGTGAAGATAAAAGAGAAAAGGTATACACAAGTGCTGACCACAGGGCTTGGCACATAATATTTTGTATTAAAATAATTAAACACTCTCTGATCTGCAGCCATGCTATGCTATTATTAATTTACAAGATTTATTATGAATCCAAACTTAAGCTTTAGCCCAGTCCTCCAAATTAAATAAACTAATTAACATACAATTTTGAGCATATATTATGCAGGTGATATCAGAGAAGCACAAACACCATCCCAGCCACAAAAGCAGATACCTATTCAGTTTGGTTGTCAAATATTCTGCGTTAATGGAGTTTGAATTGATTTCACTGTATTTGTTAACAGAGACCTGGTAAGGAAGGCCTGCTTTCATAAAGATTTCTTGGAAGCTTTATTTCACTGGTAACTACTTTGAGAGGTTCAGATCACAGCACAGAGTGATACAAGTTGTATAAGCTCCTGGGTGGTTGATTAGGTTTCCACCTGGTTTCCCTACTGGCTATCCATTATGACCTTGAGCAAGCCACTTAATGTCCTTAAGTTTCAGTTTCCTCATCTGTAAAATGTGGACAATAACAGCTTTTCCATTGCAGGGTTATTGTGGGAAGCAAATGAGATAATCCATGTAAAGCACTTCACATGGTGTTTAGTGCATAACAAGCATTCAATACCTATTATTATTGAAAAAGGTAAGTATCACAAGCCTTTTGCTTAATTAAATAGGAACATTAAGAAATGAACTAAGTTGAGAGTCATTAGGAAGTTATTAAGAGATCTGTTTTAAAGGTCTGACAGTTGTATGTTACTTATTGTTGAGCTATCAAGTCATTTTAGAAAACGAGGAATTTATTTAGGTCATGCAATGATGAATGTATAACACTAGATGGCACTGTGCACACTTTACTAAATATCCATCAAGCTTTAAATGTCCATCACAGAGCACCTACTATCACGCACAGGTGGTAAGAAGTGGGGTTTCCTCATCTATAAAACTGCATACGTTTTATACTAATATATTACATAAGACATCAGTTTGCATAATGAAATTATTCAGATAACATTAACCATATCAAGAATAGACAAAATGTATTCTTTTTCTTTTTTAAAGATTTTTTTTTTTGATGTGGACCATTTTTAAGTCTTTATTGAATTTGTTACAGTATTGCTTCTGCTGTTTGTTTTGTTTTTTTCGCCCCGAGGCATGTGGGATCCTAGCTCCCCAACCGGAGACTGAACCTGCACCCCCTTTAGTGGAAAGCAAAGTCTTAACCACTGGACCACCAGGGAAGTCCCGACAAAATGTAGTCTTTTTTTTTTTTTTGCGGTACGCGGGCCTCTCACTGTTGTGGTCTCTCCGGTTGCGGAGCACAGGCTCCGGACACAGCAGGCTCAGCAGCCATGGCTCACGGGCCCAGCCGCTCCGCGGCGTGTGGGATCTTCCCGGACCAGGGCACGCACCCGTGTCCCCTGCATCGGCAGGTGGACTCTCAACCACTGCGCCACCAGGGAAGCCCGACAAAATGTATTCTTAAAGCGATATTTAGTACTTCACAGAATCTTAAAAATAATATGTTAATTTCAGACATTTATTATTAACACGTCATGGTCTGTCTTTATAAATAAATGGAAATAGACAAAGCTTCAATAGTTTGCCTTAAATTCAGGCAATATCAGGAAGAAAATGGCTGGGTCAGAGGCAGGATAGTGGGGGTGGGAGGAAATGTTTGTATGTGGGTAGAGAAGAGTTTGTTGATCTCAAGCGATGTTTCTTATCTGTTTGCTGATCTCTTACACTCTATTAACAAGAGATGGACTCTTTATATCATAGATATAGATGACTTAAATCCAAGTATCCCTGAGATAAGTGCAAAAATGCCAAACTCATTTATACCAGATAGAAATGACCGAGGTCATAAACTTTATGAGAAGTGGGAGAATCATATAAGTAGGGTAAAATCTGGAAGAGAGGGTACAGATAGGATAGGAAAATCAAAAGGCACTTCATGAAATAGGGCTCCTCAAAATTCCCAATTCCAGATTCTACCACTTACTGATTCCAAAATTTAGCAGGATGGGAAAGGGTTTTGACAAAGCTCTCCACGTGACTCTTGACAATCACTGACTTATCAACCTTTAGAAGGCTCTCAGAGGGCTTGCAGCTGGGGAGAATCATTAACCATCATCTAGTGACTTCATCTCATTCACTTTGGAGTGGTGGTTCTCAACTATGGCTGCACACTGGACTCACCTACAAGGCTATAAAATAGCTCCCTGGTGATGCTGCAGCTGCTGGTCTAGGACCATACTTGGAATCCCAAGACACTAGGCTTGTTAGAGATGCAGACTCTCAGGTCCCCACCCCAGACCTAGAGAATCAGAATCTGCATTTTAACAACACCCCCAGGGAGTCTGTATTCACATTGAAGTATGAGAAGCACTGCTCTAAGGCAGAAGTTCTCAGTCCTTCCGCATCAAGACAGTCTCCTATGTTCTAATAGGTTGTGAGGCACATCACAAGAAGCTGGTCACTATCAATTTATACAGTTTAAGAATGATTTATGTAATTATGTCTATGCACATTTGAAAAGAAAAAGAACAAAGAATGTTTATTACTCGTCATCCAGCTTTACAAGGGTTAAGTCGCAACCCACTGCGATCCGCTACTGACAGTGTGCCCTGAGGGATGAAAAAACAGGATGAGGCATTCTGTGCTTTGTATAAATGGGCACCTAGATAGTTACGATGCAAATCTCAGGAAGAATTTCAATGACCCCAGATTCCTGCATCTTCCTATACACAGAGAAACACTAAAATCATTAACTTGAGATACCTGTTCTTTGCGCCTAGCAGTAATCTTTTACCAAGATGTATGTTTGACATCATGTACTTCCCAGCCCCAAAATTCATATATATATGAATTTATCCCCTCTACCCCATATATCCCTGCTACCTATTTGGAGCAGCTCCTTAGACGTATCTCCTGGACTATAGCCCTCTGTAAGACCCTGAATAAAACTTAAACTCACAACTCTTAGTTAGGCTGGGAATTGAACATAATCTGTCAACATGCCATTGGGAATATGCATACCCTCTAGTGTATAGACGGTGTGTGTATGTGTATATGCGTGTGCACGCCCATACACATGCCCTCTCAACCCTCACCCACCCTTGCCACCGATACTTAAAGTGATGGTGACCGTTATCTGAGGCTTTGTTATGACTTGTTTTTCCACCTCTGAGACATGCAGGTAAGAGCAGGGTGAGTTCTGCTGTTGATTTACTCATCAAATCCCACTGCAAAAGAGATAGGTTGCTTCTCCTGAAAACTCATCCAACTCTCCCCTCCCTGGACCAAAGTTTCCTGACCTTCAGGAAAATTCCCAGTAGGAATTTTCCCTTGTAACCACACTCTTCAAAGTATGAGAACCAAGTTCAGGTGGTATTTCTGAGTAGTTCATGCTGTGGGTTTGGAGTGCCAAATTGTGTTCATTCACATAGCAGATCCTGAAAATATGTTTGTAGGCTTGTAGAAAAGTTAATTATGGAGATTCATTCTTTTAGTTGTCCAGTAAATTCTGATGCTCTTAGCACTAAAAGATGAGCACACATTAAAGCACTGTCTTCTTCCTATGACAGGTCTCAAATAGCAAATTTCATTCAGTATTCTAAATGCCAAGTAGACTTTAAGTAAAAATGCTTTTAAGGAGCTTCACGTGTGGGTCAGGCCGCCACAGGGTGGGGTGTGAGGAGGTGGGGAGAGGAATGTATCCCCTTGTGAGTGCCAGGAACGACTTCAGAGTCCTCTTCAAACTCATTACCCCAAGCCCCTAACAAGCCTTCTTTCTTAGCCTTCCATTCCAGAGACTAAAACTTCATTCATACATTAAGTATTTATTCAGCCCTTATTATGTGGCAGCACTGTTCTGGGTTCTAGAATTAGCATCAACAAGACAGGCAGGTACCTGATCATACAGAACTTGTAAGTGGTGACGAATAGAGATATTTAGCAAACAAGTGTCTTGAGCATGCAACAACAATCTATTTTTTCTTATATAGAAAATAAATAGACTTAAAGATAGTAGATTTGGACTCAAGTCTTTCTTCATTCGTACAATAGGAATAATAATATCCACCTTTCTTATTTTATAGGTGTCCTGGGAATAACAAAAATGGAAAAAGTTTAGTAAAAATGTAAAGCACTATATACACTTTAGGCATTACTCTTATTTTTGAGAGAAAATTTACTGTCATATTCAGATAGAATTATAAAAATCCCCTCCAAATTCTTTCAATTCTTTGCTCCACTCTGTCAGTTATAAAAATATTTGTCCCTTAATACAAGCTTTTTTTCCTATAATTTCAGGTTTGTTTTCCTCTTAACAGATGTGATGTTATAAAAACCCATGAGAGATTGTAACAGTGATGACTAGTTTAGTTCACTTTCAGATCAAATACTTTTCTTGAAATTCAGAGAGCATCAGCTCATGAGAAAAAATTTCAGCGTATCACTATTTACCATACATCTATTGCACGTACGGGCATAAACAAATGGAGAAAGACTGCCATATGCTTATACAGAGTTGGGAAAGGAAGCAAGAAATGAGATTCCATAATATTTTTGAAAGAAGTTAGATCCAACTGGAAATTTTAAAGATTCTACGATGCGTTACATGTTTGATGTGGTAGGTGATTTAACACAATAGGAGAGTCTGGCCCTAAAAGAGCTTACGATTCCCACGGGAGAGACACATTCAGAAGGCCTAACTGAAGCCCTGTTTGAGACACTATGTTATAAAAAGTCCATATTCATAGAGCAGATTAAAAAAACAAACAAACTACTGGAGCTCAACATACAAGGATGCTATTGTGGGCTGGAGACTTTGGAAAGGTTTTAGAGGAGGGGAGGTAGAGCTCAAGATGGTTCCTGAATCAGGATATGAACACATGGAGATGAGGTCGGGAGGATACTCCAGCAGGAAGAGGGTCGAGGGACCAATGGCAGAGAGGAGTGAGTGATCATGGTGTAATCGGATCTTGTATTGACCTGACTGGGCCAGTGGTGTTTGTGCTGGGTTTACTGGAAAGCAGGGTCTATACCTTTGAAACCTTTCCTCTTGCCCATTATATAAGACTTCTCTAATTTTTCAGTAAGTAAACAGAGAGGTTGAGAATTTGCATCCTGCAAAGTTTAATGCTTAATTTCATTTTCCAACTACCATGTCAGCTAATTCAGATCCCTAGCTACAGCCAAGCAGTCCAGGAGTGAAAATCAGAGGCGATCTTTAGAGCAGTGAGTGGATCTCAGATCGTGGCCTCTGATTCCATGTGTCTGGAGTTCAGCCAGGGCATCCCTAGGTTTCAGTAACTCCTTAGGTGATTTTGAAAAAGAAGGAAATCTGAGAACCACTGCTATGGAGCACGGCTTAAAGTAGCAGTCCCCAACCTTTTCGGCACCAGGGACTGGTTTTGTGGAAGACAATTCTTCCACGGATGGGGGGTGGGGAGGGATGGCTCAGGCGGTAATGAGAGCGGTAGGGAGCGCTGGGGAGAGGCAGATGAAGCTCCCCTTGCTTGCCGCTGTTCACCTCCTGCTGTGCGGCCTGGTTCCTAACAGGCCCCGGGGGTTGGGGACCCTTGACTTAAAGGATGGAGTTAGATGAGAGACAGGAAGAAGAGGAAATTGATGCTCATTTGAGTCAGACAAATTTATTTTAAAAAATATCATGAGAATCCCAAGAACATTGTGGTGGAGAAAGCCACGTGCAAATTAGCCAGTTAAGATTTTTCAAGTATATACTTTATGCCCTTATTCAGGTCTTTGATCATGACAAAGTTGTGTTTAAAAAAGCTGTTAGGAACTCAGTTAAGTGCTATGCTTCACCAGGGTTAACAAATGCATTTTGATGTGATTTACACTGAAGATATTAGTCATCACTCACATTAACCAAACACTGAGTTCAGAAAGAAAATGTCAGCAAATGACAGTTTTCAGGCTTGATCTCCATTAGTGAGCCATGAGCTATATACCTTTCTAAAATATGAATCTAAACAACATCTGAGTAGCTCACCAAATTATTTTCTGTTCCAAACTCAACATCTTCCTCGCTCTCAACATATGCCTTTATCACCAAGATAGTTCTCTTTGTTAAGGATCTTTGGGGAGAAACGTCATTTCTTACAAACATAACATTTTATTTTCACTTTAATTTCCTGGTTAAGGTGGATGATATAATAGACTTCAGGAAAAGGTCTACAACGTATTTTTGGTGTAAAATCAAACCGAGTATCGTGCTGGTCCTCAAAGGCCCTGGCAGTACATCCACTGCCTATCAGGAAAATGTATTCAGTTTTCCTTAAATTGTGTTTGCAGACTTGCGTGATTATTCAAAAGGAGGTATGATCATTGTTGGCTCAATAGATGTCATACTGTAAATGAAATTTAACCATGTTCAATTGAATAAGCATTTATTAAGCCTATTAGTTTTCAAAGTATTGTACCAAGGATTGTAAAAATATTAAGAGAAGGTAAATGAAAAGAAATATCTGAACAATGATTAATTTCTCACCGTCAGTGTTCAACTTTGTTCAGAATATATTTAACAGCCTTAGAAGCAAGAAAATCTAGTATCTTATCTCCCCTCTGGGTAGTCATTTTAGATTTCACTGGATAACTCTGCATAGGTTTCTTCAATGTGCCCTAACTCTATCCTACATTCTACTGCCCTATTTTGGGCTTTTATTGACTTTGAATTAGATTTTTACAGCAAGTCTCCAGTTTCTGCCCTTTTCCATCTGTCCTAAGAAATGTTAGGACAGATGGAAAACGGCACTTTTTTTCTCCAGCCTCTGTGGGAGTGACCATCACAACCTAAGACTTTGACCGGCTCAGTGTAGCTGCAACCAGACATCACTTGGCCTCAGGCTCCCGCCACGGACCTCCGAGGACGTCTCAGCACAAATACCGGACACTGCCTGCCAGGCTCACATGTGCAACCCAGAAGCTCGGGGGCGTTAAGTCCTGTAGGCTGCCCTTGGCCAGTGCAGGATAGAGCAGCTGGACTAGTGCCTCCTCCTTGCCAGCTCTGGATGGACAGTTCTGGGGTGCATTTCACAAGCTTCCTTAGAAGCGCCAGAATTGTCTTTTGGCTTTCCTTTCTTGTTCTGCTCTGTTCTGCTCTGGGTTCCCTCTCCAAATGAGCTACTATCCACACAAGTCTTGTTGTGGAGTCTGCTTTCTGGGGAAACAGACGCTAAAGCACTGATTCTAATCAAGTCCCACCCATCACTGATTGAACTCTCCCGGAATAATAAACAAGAAGAAAATGATTATGACCATGTTTGAAGTAGATTCTGATTCTATTAGGCCATACAAATTTTTCTCAGTCTTCTCCATGATATAACATCACCATCTTATTCATCAGTGTTGAATTTGAAAGTTAAAATGAATCGTACTTGATCTTACATTGAAGTTCATTACTTTTCTGAGAAATTAAGTTAATTAAGGGCTGGTGCCATTATTATTAGCTTTGCAGCAGGCCTAGTGGTCCACATGCTTGCCTTTTGATGACAAGTCTTGACAGACATCGTGGGGCAGTTGACTGTTTACCACGGCAGTCGGCTAATATTGGGAAGTTAGAAGTGGAGTTCTCAGTTATATGATTTTATCTGGTGTTTTTCCAAGGGAACCTACTTGGCATCTATGCTCTCCTCACCTGCAACAAACAACTTTACAATTCCTGATAGAAAAGGAGATAAAGCAAAAGTCCTAGCCCAACACCATGAAGGAATAAAAATACCTACAGACTTACAGCTACTGAATCCATTTCAGTAGCTATAGATATACTTGGTTTCTTTTAACCACCAAACTTATAAGTAATTTTGTTTCTTCAGAAAATGACAATTCTCTGAGGGGACCGACAGGCTAGATATGTTTATTACAGCAAAGTTTTTGGGTGTATCTACTATTTGATATTCACCAAATCAGAAGCTTTGAATAAATAGGACACATCATTAAGATTCTAAACTTGAGGTTATACTAATACTAAATGTGTACACTAAGGAATATTACCATACTTTCCCTCCACCATGGTCTAAGCATAATGCTTGGAACCTAGCACGTCTCAGGGCATATTTGTTGAATGAATGAATAAATGTGCGATTGTTAATAACAAGGACAAAATGCCAACAAAGCTTCACTGAGGAGTAAATCAAGGTGGCATCAGGAATGACTTTCCAGCAGGATAACAGGTGTGGTTATGTGGGAGAGGCCATTCTTCCATCCCTGTCCTCCCTACTGTCTTTTGTTTTCTCTCGGTGTTCACCAGAGCCCGGGGCTCCTGGGAGTCAGACTGCAGGAGAGCACAGCCCCTGGGTATCCTTTCATCGCTCTGCTGACTGGCTCTGGGCCGATCCTGCAGGCTCCCAGGAACAGAGCTTAGCAGAACGCTAAGGGAAGGTCATTCATTGCTTCTTGCTCTGGCCCTCTTTAGATGGGGCTGGAGAAGCTTGAAAGGCAATCCTCTCTACACGCCACTCTTTCCCAACTGACTGGAGCACTTAAGATGATGCTCTTTCCTAAATTGTGAGAGTAAAAATGCTTAGTTAGCACAGCTTCCTGGCATAAAGCAGAAGCAAGGCAGAGGGAAGGAAGATGATGCATGTTACATCCAGACGCCTGGAAACAAGGCTACAGGTGTCGGCTTACTTCACAGGCTGTACGTGCAGTGGTAGCAGCTTGAGCAGACAAAGCTTCAAGCACTCTGTAAAAAAAATTCTAGGGCTTCCCTGGTGGCGCGGTGGTTGAGAGTCAGCCTGCCGATGCAGGGGACACGGGTTCGTGCCCCGGTCCAGGAAGATCCCACATGCCGCGGAGCGGCTGGGCCCGTGAGCCATGGCCACTGAGCCTGCGCGTCCGGAGCCTGTGCTCCGCAACCGGAGAGGCCACAATAGTGAGAGGCCCGCGTACCGCAAAAAAAAAAAAAAAAAATTCTAACAAGAAAACAAAACCCTGATCTTTAAGATCTTCAAAATAAAAGAAATTAAAGGGAAGAAGTAGCTTTAATTAAACTCGTATCACAAGCATCAGGGCTTTAAAATCATAGCTTTTCTCTACCAGAAGTTTGCCCTGATTAAGGGGAGACATTTTTGCTGTCGGTCCAGCGTGCCCAGAGGGGAGCAGTGTTTCCACCGCCTGGTGCACGGGCATCTTTAATGGGTTTGTGTTCTGCTGCCACCACCAAATTCCCCACAGGGAATTCTGGGGAACATTGTATTCTAGCATGATCCACTTGTCTTTATTCTAAACAAGTGTCTAGAATGATTCAACATCAGGAATGAAAATGCGTGTCCAACACATTTGGAACAATACAAAGATACTTATGCTCCAAGGGTTTGACATCTGTCACTTATTTCCCTGACTGTGAACCTTCCTGCTCTTCCTTCTGACTCCTTGAGTGGAGAGTCCTTCTATCTTTCTCTTTTAAACACATCTCTTTGGGGGAGAGCTATTTCTCTTGCCTGTGTTCTTACTGTAAACTTCGGGCATTGTGGTAGGCAAAATCCTAGGATGCCCCGCCTCGCCCCACCCCAAGGTTCCTGGCACCCGGAGTGCACATACCTTGTCTCAGTTATTCAATCAAACACTAATCCAGGTACTGCTGTGGGGAATTTTACAGATGTAATTATGGTCCCAAACCAGTTGGCTTTAAGATAGGGAGAGGATCTATGTGGGCCTGACCTAATCACATGAGTCCTTTAAAAGCAGAGAGTATTCTTCTGGTTGGTCACAGAGGAGGCAGTCAGAGAAACACATGGAAGAAGAAGAAGACATTTGAACTCTGAATGGCCTGTGGGGAGCCATGTGGCAAGGAATGTGAGTGGCCTCTAGGAACTGAGAGTTGTCCCCAGCTGACTGTCAGCAGCAAATGAGGACCTCAGTCCTTCAACCATAAGGAAATGAATTCTGCCAACAGCCAGTTCACTTGGAAGAGGACCTGGAGCCCCAGATAAGAACCATAGACCCAGCCATCATTTTGATGTCAGTCCATGAGACTCTGAGCTGAGAATCCAGCCATGCTGCTTGGGTTTCTACCTACAGAAACAGGGTAATAATAAATGTGTGTTGTTTTCAGCTGCTAAGTGTGTGGTCATTTGTTATGCAAAGATAGAAAACTGACACAGGCAGCCAGAAATCCACACACTTAAAAATGAGGCAGAGATGAGGAATATGCTGGTACACTAGCTTGAAGAAAAGTGAGTGGGATATTAGCATTTGTTAATGCAGGCTACTTTTGCAGTGTAAGACTAGTCACTTGGCTGGTGAAGAATGAATCTAGTGGGGCATATTCGTTCATTCATAGGAGAGTATTTATTCAGGTACATAGAGAGCATTCACTTGGGTTAATTTTGCAGTGTTAGAGAAACATTTAGGTAAATAGATAACTGCATTTTTTTTTTTTTTTTTGGTTCACAAGAAATCCTGAAAGAAGTTTAGAGATGTTACAGACAAAAGCATGTGTTCTGACTTTAAATTATATCTGAATGAAGGATACTTTAAAAAAATGTTTCATTTACTAGAGGAAAGATATTTTGAGAAAGCCAGATGCAAACGTATACCTTTTGTCCTCTTTTTCTTTTAAACAAAATTTTAATTCAATTTGAATTGATATGAGTGATAGAAAGAAAATTCAGACTGTAACCAGAAGAACTGGTGCAACATCTGCTGTGGGTGTGGAGGAGAGGATCCTCTTGCCTCCTTACTTTTTTTCCCCACTATTAAACAGGAGGGATTAGAGATTTCTGATTGATTTCTCTTGTTGCCTTTCATTGTTCATGAACTTACGGCTGCGTTTCGTTGACTCCAAAGTAATTTCTGAAAAAAGATCTGCTGACATCACAGGGTATCTGGGTCATTTACCATGTCAATGCTGACCGAGGAAATAATGTTCTAGTAGAAGACGGTTATTTGTTCAGAATAAAGGCTGAGATGTTGCCATTTTCATACATGCTTATAAACGGTATATAGGGTTTTTATTTTGTGGAAAGCCACCAGGACACCTGGAAGCTAAAGGGAAGGCTGCTGATGAGGTAGGAGTATTGGGAATATTATTGTATTCTCCCTTCTGTCCCACTGCTCCTAGAAAATAGAATAGCCGAATTTTGTCCCCTAGTTTTTAGACACATTCATTCCTTTATTCTGTTAGAGAATGTGCTAGCCCTGACAGGGGAGGGAAGGCAAGACAGGGTACAAAGATGAATGGCAAAGGGAAAAGCTGATTCGGAAAATAGAGCCTATGGAGAAAAATTGAAGAAATGAAGAATCTTTTGCCTGAGGAAAAAAAAGATGGGCTTTTAAAAAAACCTTGAAGTATAGTTGCTGACAATATTATATAAGCTATAGGTATACAATATAGTGAGTCACAATTTTTAAAAGTTACATTCCAGTTATAGTTATTATAAAATATTGGTTATATCCCTCATGTTGTACAATATGTCCTTGTAGCGTGTTTCATGCATAATAGTTTGTACCTCTTACCCCCCAGCTCTATATTGCCCGTCTCCACTTCCCTCTCCCCCTGGTAACCACTAGCTCTCTGTATCAGTGAGTCTGCTAAAGATGGGCTTCTTACAACTTTTCTTTTCTAGCAGAGGTTGGTAAATGTTTTTTTGTGGACCAAGAGGCATCACCATATTATATAGTAGTACTGTGTAGATACTATGTAGAGAAAACAAGTTGCCACAACATTTTTACTTATGAAATTAAAAATATAATAACTGAGCCCAAGGTTTTAAAAATGCACATCTACCGATGAAAAGAATAGAATTATTTTGGGGAGATAGCATTTTGCTTATTTGGGGTCACAAGTTAGTGTTCCCTATTATCAAATAGGTTGCAAATACTCATCTGTGAAAACTATTCTTAGTTCACAGTCTATACAAAATTAGATGCTGGGCCACATTCAATTCACGGGCCATGGTTTTCTGGCCTCTCCTTTAGAGTGTTTTAGAACACTGACAACGAGTTATTCTCAGCATCCGTCAGGAATTGTATTAAACGAAATGAACACGAATGTCAGTGATAGGAATCAATATTCTAGAAACAGAGTAGGCAAGCGCTGTGGGGAAGAAAATATGGGGAATGAACTAACTCTTTTGATCTTTGAATTTAGACAGCAAAGAAATCTCCTAAAAATCTATACATTCCATGCTATACCCAGGCAATATCTATTTTTTCTAGGTGATAACTTTACAAGTATCAGTTTTTATGTTTTTTCTTCCATTATGTAGTTTTAAAGCTTACTTTTGTTAATGTACAAAATAAATTTTACCTGTAAATAAGGTCTGGACCTAAAAATAAACAACCTGTTCTCAGTTAAGGTCTGTTGATTTCCATGAAGTAAATACAATGTAAGAGTTTTCAATAAAACAATGCACTTACAAGCACACTTTCTGGATTTTTTTCTTATTTCTTTTATTGCAGAGTAAAACTCCATTATTAGGTACCACAATTTATTGTGGGTGAGGTTTTATTGCAGACAGAAATTATCCTTCTCTAATACAGGGGTGTATATTCAATGTTGACTCATATGTCCCAACCACCAGTGCTTCTGGCTGTCTTCCTAAAAGGAAGACTTCAACTGTGATGAAGATAAACCAGGCTCAACTGTGTTAGCGTTTTCCAAGTACCTCAACATCACAACTGCTACATCTTTTGTCAGGAAGGAAAACTCAGCAAACACATATAGTACTTGCATTTAAGCCTTCTGATCAAGGTAGAAACAACTTTAAAATGAAACTTAATTTTAGCAGAGCACTCAACATATGCTGTTCTTCTACCTTGAGCCTTACTTTTGTCTAGTTTGTATAGAATGTAATATCTTTCCTCCTTCTAAAAACGTATGCTATTTATAAGGTACATTGTAAAGCAAATAACACTTCCCTAATGCCTACTAATTCTTTAAGGCTCCGCCCTTTCCAGGAAACTCCTGTCCGCAGCCCTCACACCCAGGTCAGGTCACTGCCTTCTTGGTGGTCCTACACTCTATGTCCTTATTCCTAGCATTATACTTCCACATTGTTTTATACGTCTGTTTAAAAATCCATCTATCTAATTAGACTTTGGGCAAGGTTAAGGCGGGGATCACATCTTATTCACCACTGTTCTATCCTTGGTACCTAGTGCAGTGCAAACCTATAGTAGGAACTCACTATAAGCTTCCTAAATTAAGGGGTAAATGAACTGATGCACTGAGGGGCAACTAGACAAGGTTGGATCAATGCTGCTTTCCAAGAAGGTCACTGTTTTCTCCACTGTTTTCCAAGAGGGTGAATGAAACTATGACATAATTCTGGATATAGAATAAGGATGAGGGCCAGAGAAGAACAGGTAATGGAAAACGAGGTGCCCAAGAATGAGGAAGGGGCTTTGTCAGAGAGTAGGAGGAATGGGAAGTGGCCTGTGGGTTGCTGGACCCAGTTAGGGCAAACAATGTGAGCCCTTTGTAATGTTGGCTGCAGGGTTGCCAAATCGATGTGGGTTTTTTTCTTTTCTTTTCCTTTCCCTTTCTTCCTTTGATCTTTCTTTCCTTCCTCCCTTCTTTACTTCCTTCCTTCCTTTCTTTTCCTTTTAATTAATTAATTTGCTCATCCTTACCATTTTGTAATGTCTTTTTAAAATTCCCCGTCTCTACTGCAAGTAGTCTAAGGAAGGCTCTGTGTGGCAAAGCTTTAAGGGGACAGAGCTCCCTCTATGTTGAGGGCCACTGGAGTGGTAATGAGGAAGGAAAATGGGAGGATCCCATCACTTTTTCATTGCTGAAAACACAGAAATTCTTCCTTTTGTTAAAATATGGGTGATGGGGTTGAGGGGAGAAGGAAAGATTTTCTTCTGTGGGAGCATTTTCCTTGTCCTTTAACACCAGTCCCCAAAAGGGCTTTTATGACTTATCAACACCCAGGACTGCAAGTACAACCCCAGATTCCTTCCCACATCTGTACTGTTCTTCTCACTGCATTTTGGGGGACTGGTTTAGCTTCCTGTGAGGAGTCAACACACATCTTTGATATTTGACCCACCTAAGTTTTTTCTCCCTCCTTGTCCTGCCCCATTTCTAGCTACTGGGGCTAGAGAATAAGCTGTAACTTGAGGAGCAGCCGTGCCCTGCCCACCTCCACAGTCATGATTAGCTGTAAACCCAGGAGCCTGCGGCTGGGGGGCGGGGTCTGCCCAGGGCCCCAAGAAGCATCTGCAGGAGACTCTGGGAGGGTAGAGATGTGGACATGGCTGATTTCTACGTTCACCAAGTGCCTAGTCGCCCTGCCACATATTCAAGAACTATGTCTATGTATGCAGGAGAACTTTACAGTTTTCATTTTTAAAATTCACCTGATACTAATTAGAGAATGAGAACAGTTATTAATTTTTTTATAGCAGTCAGTTTTCAAAAAAGGAAAGAGTAAGCTCATATAAATGAGCTTTGAAGCAATATATTTTCCAAGAGAAAATGGATGTGATAATCTAATGGAAGCATTGACCTGGCAAGGAATGTGAACCTGCTCACTGTGAATAGTGAGCTAGATTGCTGCTTACATGTTAAAATTTGGGAAAAAGTTGAAGCAAGTTTCTTTGTTTCTTTAAGTATTGTCTCTTCTCTTGTTATTGTCTGATGTAGGCAAAAGTAGTTAATACTCTGATACAAAGGGCTAATTTTTGTAGTTTCAGAAAGTAACTTAAATGTTTTCCAGGAGTTTGTAGACATTTTCCTATATTTGTAAAGGAAATATAAGGAGGATTTAATGTTTGATATTTTCTAAAATCTTTGAAACGATTTTGATGGCACTGCATTTATAATACCAAAGGTTGAGAAAAGAAGAAAACCATCCATCCAGATTTAAACCATTCCAAGGGCAGGATTATATACATATCCAGAGGCTCATCCATTCCAATACTTTAGCAGTTGAGCCATTAAGCCTTCAGAATTACTTGGGAATAGTCTTTCTACCATTTGTGTATCATAATACTCTTTTTACTGTTGTATAAACATATTTTTATCAATACTTGCAAGAAAGCCTACTTTTAATAAACTAAGTAACAAATGTAAACTATAGGATTCATGAGGGTAATTAGTCCAAACAGCTGGCATACTTACAATTGCATTTCTTCTGAACAAACCTCAGCTTGCATGCTGTTCTGTAGGTGGAGAGTCGGATGCGATCCAGATCTTGAGCCCCTGGGGGAAGAAAAACGTACACATGTGGTGTGCCATGCGTGTGGAAAGAAAGTGGTAATGTTTATAAATAAAACAACTACAGATCTAAACTATACACTTAATTTGATTTTTATCGTTATTAGAATACAAGTTTAACTTTAAGACTTGAAAAGGTCTGTCCCATATTCCTCAGGTTCTGCGGGAAGGCAGCACGTGTATCCAGCACGGAGATCAGGTTATTGACTATGTTCATGGGCCAAGGAACACAAACTCAGCCCTGTGGTGTCTACTGCTTCTGAGGACAGTCTGCTCAAGCTGTGACTTAAAACGGTTAGATGATACCAGATAGTAACATCATCAAATAATCATTTTAAGTGGTCACTAGAGCATGGCTGTGAGGTGAGCACAGGCTGAATGCTGGTCATCTTTTCTTGGTGACTTTAGGCCAATTGTTTTTAGAAGCCTCAGTTTTCTCACCTGGAAGATGGGACTGACAACAATATTACTACTTATTTCATAGGATTGTTAAAAGGATAAATGAGTGCCTATAACCTACAGCGCTGGGAACACTGCCTGGCACACAGTAAGTGCATCATTATTACTCCTGTCTATCTTGCAAAGCTTCCTGTCAACCTCAGAGGAGACTCCTTTCTAAAAAACAACCCCTGCTATTTCTGACACTGTGGCTTCCAGTTCCTCCCTAACATGGCGTGTTCCCCACATTCTTGAACTACTTTCCTCATCCACTCCTCTACTCAAGAATCCAGCACGGATTCTGATGCCTGCAGCACCAGGGCTGAATGTTCAGCTCAGAATCCAAGCCCCTCTGCAGGCTCTTTCTATCCTACGTACCCCACCCCACAACATTTCCCACTGCTCTCTACCCCCGAACCTCTGCCGGGCTTGGCCCGGTCTCCTAACCATCCCCTGCAGATGGGCTGCTTGTTAAATCGACACCTGAGTTCCTGGCCATCCTCCCACCCTCCTCTGAATGGGCTAATTTCTAGGACAGAGTAGACTTTCAACAAATGTCTGTTCTTCTCTACTTCTAACTATTTGGCTCTCTTCAAGCCCACGTTTATGGTTCATAACAGATATTAAGGCATATGGCTATATTTTGACATGTATTGAACCTTCTTTTTACCAGTAAATGTGCTACAGAAATGCTTTAGAAGAGTTAGGGCAGCAAGTAAATGAACCGGCCTAGAAGCAATTATATTAGGAGGCCAATTAAGTGCTTTCCTAATGAAACTTGGGATCAATTAGCAAGTGTCCCTCACTGAGAGCATTTATCATTCCCTCACCTCACACTGATCTCTTTAGATTCATAAAAAATACTATCAATACTTCTATTACTCTATGGTGTTATGAGGCAGATCATTAAACATTCATTCTTATGAGAGTTTATTACTTGACAAACAGACTCATTGATACCGAGTGCTCGAAGGATCAAAGAGGTAGGACTTACCCTCACCCAATGCAGGAATTTGCCTAAACATGTTCTCAGTAGATGGACATTTATCCAATGTCCATGTAAGATTATTTCCAACGATAGAGATGATTATAATTTAGTGAAAATATATGAGCTTTAAAGTCAGTAACTCTTAATCTTTCTCTTCCTTGTTGTGTGAACTTTGACAAGTTTTTACTTGCCATCCGATTTCTTCATGTACAAAATGAGGATAATAGTATCAACTTTACCAGCTGGTAACCTCTGTGGCTGGTACCTAGTGAGCACTTAATAGCAGACAGACCTCCTTATAATGTTTTCAGGTGTCATTTCTGAGCACCAATAAGTGATAGAAATTTCCTTTTTATATTTGGGCTTTAATTTGCCTCCTTATAACTTCAATCCGTTTGATCTGGTTTCCCTTCTGGAGCCATATAACCTTTTCTCCCTGTCTATTATAAACTTGATTAATTTATTCCGCAAAGATTGGGAAGCAGCTATCATGATCATCATTAGCATCTTCATTACCATCTGGACATTATGTACAAAGGTGTCTGTCATCACAGAGTTTAAAGTTTAGATGGGGAGGTAGCTTATCCTTGGCCTTCTTAGGTTGAAGATGTCCAAGTCCAAAGTCATTTCAAGTATCAACACAATGTCTACCACAGAGCACGACACATAATGGGCTTCAATACATGGATGCTGCTATTATTCTCATTATCATCAGACACGGCTTGGAGACCAGACCCTTAAACATTCAAGTTATCCTGTTCTACGGCTGGCTAATACCTCCTTGAAATGAGATATACAAAATTAACCCAAATGCCACAGCTATTGCCCCACCTGTATGGAATGTATAGAATACAATAGTTACCACCATTGATGAGGACATTTACTGATGCAATTTTTTCATAGATAGCTCATTCTTCTGGCTCTTATTAAGCTAGCAGTTCATTAAAAAAGCTAGCTTTTAAAAATCATATGCACTTTTATTAAGTTAGGTCTTTTCTATTTTCTATTTAAATGCTTATTTGGGGGCTAAAGGTAGGACTTCATATTTAATCTTAGTTTCTTTTACTTTGTAGCTCATGCTTCTACCTTTCTGATATTTAAAATATTTTTGATTTTGTCACTGGCATTTCAAAGGGCCTTCCCAGTTTCATGTCCTCTGTAAATCTGAGAGGCTTATGTGGGAAATGAACTCTCTAGGATGCTGGATAACCAGAGACACAGAGACCATCAGAAATACATGAACGCTAAATCTTTTACCCCTGGTTGAAGATGTACTTTTAGTGATGCTGAGTTTGGCTCAATAATCAAGAGAATCTCCATATCTGTAAATAATCCTTTAAAAGAAGACATTAGAGACATAGATGATTTATGTAAGTTCTTCAAAAATAATGATTTAAGCTCCAGGTATAAAACGACTATGATGCAGTACACGATTAAATTTCTTAGTTCCAGCAAGACCTCATCCTCTGAGAAGAGAAACTTTGGCTCCTCTGCTCCTCCATCTCATAGAGGTCCTGGGGGCATTTGGCTAAGGTGCCGCTCTCCAGGATGCAGTAAAGAGGGACATAGAGATGATGCTTAGGGTCAGGAGTGTACTGACCGCTCTCCTCTGCCCATCACCATGTGGACTCAACTGACCCTCTGTTTTGTTCAAGCCTCAGGAAGGGGTCCGGAGGTCTGTCAATGTCTCCAGTTTGTGAAAGTTCTTCCTGGCTGAGGATGTAAGCCCTAAGTATTAAAAGGGATGTGGTGAGCTGTGAAGTTTAGCTTTTCAGATACAACGGCCCATTGCCTCACATGGACCATGTAAGTGGCAACCATGGGATCCATCATGGATTCTGGAACCCAAAAAAGCTGCACTGAGACAGGCTGGGCAGGTTCTTGCTCCATTTACCCACCTTATTTAAAATAAATTTGTCTCTGGCCCAATAAACCATGGACTTAGTTCAGTTTGACATGTGTGGTCTCTTCTTGAAAGTCTATAAATTCATAGCCTACCTTGAGAGTAGTCTCATGTCTTCTGTGCCCAAGTTGTTGCCTAAAATCTAAGACCTGACCAGGTCCACAGAGTCTTCCAGAATACAACTGGAGGCTGTCCTCCAAGTTGATGAATCCATTACTTATTCCTCCAGACATGGTCACAACATGGTTACAATCCCTACCTAATTGTACAAAGATCCAGCTCACGTTTTCCCAACGCATGCACAATCTAAGAGACTTTTGTTAGTATCTTGCTGAAATTAAGGTTCATTTTTATCCTATGGTATTTTCCTGAGCTAGCAGTCTAGTAACCTTATTAAAAAGGGAAATTAGCTCACTTAATTCATTTATAAAAAAGATGGAATTTGGATAAATGAATAAGGAAATGAGGTCAATAGAGTAATCCTTCTTCTTAGCATGTTGAAATGTCTAGGATTACCACTATATTTTGTCCATGTTCTGAAAAAAAAAATCCATTTTATCTTGAAACCTACATCAAATTCACACTCTATACTCTAAAGAAACTAATTCTTCCTTTTAAATAAAAAAATTGTACAGCACTTCCTTATTTTTTTGCAATGTCCTCTTAATTATTTCTCAAATTTATAGTGTCTTTTCCATTATTATTATATCACTGGGCTATAATTCTTTAAAACATGGAGACTTGACTCATCTAAATAATATCTTAGATTAGATTTGCTTCATAATTATATGGTGGGGGCTGGGGGTAAATAATTAAGGGTAGAGATGAATAGTATTTTCTCTACTTCTGTATATATTTAAAACTTTTCATAAGAAAAATTTAAAGCTAATTCATTTAAGGCAAGTTGATGCTCTTGCAACATCTCCTCAAACCTCTCACACTCAGGTCATAGCTGGAAAAAAATGATAGACATGAAAGCAAAGGTCCAAGTTCAGAAATTCTGACTGATCACATTGTTACTTTCTGCAAATCCTGTTTTTCCTTTCTTTAGCTCTTCTTTTCAAGATTTTTTCTCCTCCCTCTGTCCCTTCCTTCCTCCTGCCTTCTTTCATTCCTTCCACTCATCCATCCATCCATCCATTCATCCAGCCAGCCAGCCAGCCAGCCAGCCAGCCAACCAACCAACCTGTCTTATCTAATTTTTGGCTTTAGCTTCGTTCATTACACTTTGAACAGTTTCACACAATTCATATGTTTTGCCTTATATGTTTTCATAGCTCATTTATAAAACCTTTTATAAAATCATTCAGATTCTTAAATTTCTTACTCATTTTTCAAACTCACCCAACAAATATTTATAGAATAAAGATGAAGCCTATGAACTCCATGTCTAAACTCTTTTTCATGCTTGATGATTGACTGGATGTGTGTGTGTGTGTATGTGTGTGTGAGAGAGAGACAGAAAGAGAGAAAGAGAGTGAGAGAGAGCAGGCAAAGGAGTTTTGGGGTCAAAAATAATGTTCAACTTTCTATCTTAGACAGCTCAGTGGGATGGGTTGGCCCTCATTGAGCTAAGGTACCAACAAGGGGGAACAGGTCTGTAGGTGTGGGAAGATGAAGGGTTTAGTTTTGGGCTTACAGAGTTTGAGTTGCTTGTGGGGTGTCCGAGTGGAGATATCCAGTGTCAGTTGGATATTTGGATATGGAACTCCTTAATATGGACTATATTCCAGGAATTATTAATAAACATATAAAATGTACCAATGTGCCTTAATTGAGCCAGGACTGGGAATATTTCCCAAGAGGAGACTGTGTGCACAAGTAGGGCTATTCCACATTCTAGATAACAAAATGAGGCACAAATTTGGGGTTAGAAACTTCCTCCCCACTTCTGAACAACGCCCTTGGTAGCTGTTCAAGGACTGTGTGGCTTTGGAAATACTGGAAAGTGGCAGCCTTGGTGGGACATTGCTTTGTTATGATGGGGAGTTAATGGAGCTAATGGTGAGCCTATCTCAAGGTGTTTCATCAGCAGAAGATTTGACAGTGAGAAGCCAAGTCTGGAAGGGACATTGACTTTACATGCTGACTATTCTGGATAAGCTGGTTCCTGAGAACATGGGGTGTGGTTTTGAAGGACACCTTGAACACTTGAGAGCCATAACAGTAACGGTGAAGCCTTGAGAGAAAGTCAAACTGTATAGGGAGAGAATCGGTCAAGAACAAAACTTTGGTTAAAATCTGACTTCAGGGGGTCTGGAGGCTACTAAGAGACAGAAAAAGAGAAGTAGAGTGGTCAGAAAAAATAGGAGACCGGACTACAATGGTGACATAAGGAAGAATTTCCAGAATGGTGACCCATGGTGTTGACATCCCCAAAGTGCTGAAGAGCACAAGAAATGAAGATGAAAGTGAAAATAGTCACTGTATCCACCATGGCTCATGGGAGTGGGATAATTAACGTCATTTCCTTGAATTTTTGAAATCAGTTTTCCTAAAACTCATAGTGTGCATTGCAAAATCACACTTCAGGTGCCATTCCAACTATGCACATGCTGACTGCTGTCAACATTCTGAAGAAGGACGGTCTGCCTTTGAACCACTCAACAGTGTTTGTTGAGCACCTCCATTTGCCTCCCTCCCTTTGGTTTCTGGTCCCTCCTCCACTCAGAGCCCACTGGTATCACTCTGCTTCCTCCCCAGGACCTTCCTCATTTTGTTAGGCAGCCTTCCATGTTCTGAAAGAGTGTTTTCCAATCATTTCCCTCCCATTAAAACCTACTTATCCTGTGTTCTGAGGCTTTTAAACCAACACTGATTCAGCATCTAAGCTGGATGGGTTTGAAGGGAAAGGTTCAGCGTCCACCCCTAAGGAGAAGTTCATGTGAATGAGTGACACAGAAAACTTTCCTTTGTAAATTCTTTGTAAGTAAGTGTCATACAAAGCAGAGTAAATGTGCTCTCAGAGCAGAAAAACAGATAAGAAAGGGAGCTTGATTCCGAGAACAAACAATTTATTCTGCTAAAAACCAGTTGGATGAAATTATTTGACCTGATAAATTTACTTGATGGCTGAAAAGGCCAAGGTGAGAATGACATTTACATTTAACTGAACACTACTTTTCAGTTTTAATCTAAGGTACTAAGCAAACTGATAATTAGGGCATTATACTGAGGGGAAATTTTGGTTTAGGGCAACTTGCCCAAAATTGCTTTTAATCAAAGTATGTGGGCACACAGTTTTTTTGTTTTTTGTTTTGGTTTAGTTTTATTTTTTGGCTTATTTGTGAGTCCATGCTACTCCTAACTTTGTTTCTTTGCCTTTTTGTTTTTCTTTCTGCTGCTTGCGGTTATGAGTTCCGAGTAGATGTTTAACACATGTATGTGTCACAGTCACCTGAATTTGCCAGAATTTCTTATCAATTGTTCTTCTTATCAATTGTTACCTGAGGGCAGACAGCAGAAGCATGAAGAACTACAATCCTGCAGCACGTGGAACAAAATCACAATCAAAGAAAGATAGACAAGATGAAAAGGCAGAGGGCTATGTACCAGATGAAGGAACAAGATAAAACTCCAGAAAAACAACTAAATGAAACTGAGATAGGTAATCTTCCAGAAAGAGATTTCAGAATAATGATAGTGAAGATGATCCAGGACCTAGGAAAAAGAATGCAGGCAAAGATAGAGAAGATGCAACAAATGTTTAACAAAGATCTAGAAGAATTAAAGAACAAATAAACAGAGATGAACAATACAATATCTGAAAAGAAAAATACACTAGAAGGAATCAATAGCAGAGTAACTGAGGCAGAAGAACGGATAAGTGTCTTGGTAGACAGAATGGTGGGATTCACTGCTGTGGAACAGAATAAAGAAAAATAATGAAGAGAAATGAAGACAGCCTAAGAGACCTCTGGGACAACATCAAACACAACATCATTCGCATTACAGGGGTCCCAGAAGGAGAAGAGAGTGAGAAAGGACCAGAGAAAATATTTGAAGAGATTATAGTTGAAAACTTCCCTAACATGGGAAAGGAAATAGCCACCCAAGTCCAGGAAGCGCAGAGAGTCCCATACAGGATAAACCCAAGGAGAAACACACCGAGACACATAGTACTCAAACTGGCAAAAATTAAAGACAAAGAAAAATTATTGAAAGCAGCAAGGGAAAAATGACAAATAACATACAAGAGAACTCCCATAAGGTTAACAGCTGATTTCTCTACAAGCCAGAAGGGAGTGGCATGATATACTTAAAGTGATGAAAGAGAAGAACATACAACTAAGATTACTCTACCCGGCAAGGATCTCATTCAGATTTGAGAGAGAAATCAAAAGCTTTACAGACAAGCAAAAGCTAAGAGAATTCAGCACCACCAAACCAGCTCTACAACTAAAGGAACTTCTCTAAGTGGGAAACACAAGAGAAGAAAAGGACCTACAAAAACAAACCCAAAACAATTAAGAAAATGGTAATAGGAACAAACATATTGATAATTACCTTAAACGTGAATGGATTAAATGCTCCACCCAAAAGACATAGGCTTGCTGAATGGATGCAAAAACAAGACCCATATATATGCTGTCTACAAGAGACCCACTTCAGACCTAGGGACACATACAGACTGAAAGTGAGGGGATGGATAAAGATATTCTATGCAAGTGGAAATCAAAAGAAAGCTGGAGTACCATTACTCATATCAGATAAAATATACTTTAAAATAAAGAACGTTACAAGAGGTAAGGAAGGACACTACATAATGATCAAGGGATCAATCCGAGAAGAAGATATAACAATTATAAAATATATGCACTCAACATAGGAGCACCTCAATACATAAGGCAACTGCTAACAGCTCTAAAAGAGGAAATCGACAGTAACACAATAATAGTGGGGGACCTTAACACTTCACTTACACCAATGGATAGATCATCCAACAGAAAATTAATAAGGAAACACAGGCTTTAAAGGACAAAATAGGCCACATAGATTTAATTGATATCTATAGGATATTCCATCCCAAAACAGCAGATTATACTTTCTTCTCAAGTGCACACAGAACATTCTCCGGGATAGATCATATCTAGGGTCACAAATCAAGCCTCAGTAAAGTTAAGAAAATTGAAATCATATGAAGCATCTTTTCTGACCACAATGCTATGAGATTAGAAATCAATTACAGGGAAAAAAACGTAAAAAAGACAAACAAATGGAGGCTAAACAATACATTACTAAATAACCAGGAGATCACAGAAGAAATCAAAGAGGAAATCAGAAAATACCTAGAGACAAATGACAATGAAAAGACGATGATCCAAAACCTATGGGCTGCAGCAAAAGCAGTTCTAAGAGGGAAGTTTACAGCTATACAAGCCTACCTCAAGAAACAAGAAAAATCTCAAATAAACAATCTAACGTTACACCTAAAGGAACTAGAGAAAGAAGAACAAACAAAACCCAAAGGTAGCAGAAGGAAAGAAATCATCAAGATCAGAGCAGAAATAAATGAAATAGAAACAAAGAAAACAATAGCAAAGATCAATACAACTAAAAGCTGGTTCCTTGAGAAGATAAACACAATTGATAAACCACTAGCCAGACTGATCAAGAAAAAGAGGTAGAGGACTCAAATCGTTAAAATTAGAAATGAAAAGGGAGAAGTTACAATGGACACTGCAGAAATACAAAGCATCTTAAGAGACTACTACAAGCAACACTATGCCAATAAAAGGGACAACCTGGAAGAAATGGACAAATTCTTACAAAGGTATAACCTTCCATGACTGAACCAGGAAGAAATAGAAAATATGAACAGGCCAATCACAAGTAATGAAATTGAAACCGATTAAAAATCTTCCTACAAACAAAAGTCCAGGACCAGATGGCTTCACAGGTGAATTCTATCAAACACTTAAAGAAGAGCTAACACCCATCCTTCTCAAACTCTTCCAAAAAACTGCAGGGGAAGGAACACTTCCAAACTCATTCTATGAGGTCACCATCACCCTGATACCAAAACCAGACAAAGATACTACAAAAAAAGAAAATTACAGACCAATATCACTGATGAATACAGATAAAAAAATCCTCAACAAAATACCAGCAAACAGAATCCAAATACACATTAAAAGGATCATACACCAGGATCAAGTGGGATTTATCCCAGCGATGCAAGGATTCTTCAATATATGCAAATCAATCAATGTGATACACCATATTAACAAATTGAAGAATTAAAAACCACATGATCATCTCGATAGATGCAGAAAAGGCTTTTGTCAAAATTCAACACCCATTTATGATAAAAACTCTCCAGAAAGTGGGCATAGAGGGAACCTACCTCAACATAATAAAGGCCATATATTACAAACCCACAGCAAACATCATTCTCAATGGTGAAAAACAGAAACTATTTCCTCTAAGATCAGGAACAAGACAAGGATGTCCACTCTCACCACTCTTATTCAACATAGTTTTGGAAGTCCTAGCCACAGCAATCAGAGAAGAAAAAGAAATAAAAGGAATACAAATTGGAAAAGAAGAAGTAAAACTGTCACTGTTTGCAGATGACATGATACTATACATAGAAAATCCTAAAGATGCCACCAGAAAACTACTAGAGCTAATCAATGAATTTGGTAAAGTAGCAGGATACAAAATTAATGCACAGAAATCTCTTGTATTCCTATACACTAATGATGAATAATCTGAAAAGGACATTAAGGAAACACTCTCATTTACCACTGCAACAAAAAGAATAAAATACCTAGGAATAAACCTACCCAGGGAGACAAAAGACCTGTATGCAAAAAATTATAAGACACTGATGAAAGAAATTAAAGATGATACCAACAGATGGAGACATATACCATGTTCTTGGATTGGAAGAATCAATATTGTGAAAATGACTCTACTACCCAAAGTAATCTACAGATTCAATGCAATCCCTATCAAATTACCAATGGCATTTTTTACAGAACTAGAACAGAAAATCTTAAAATTTATATGAAGACACAAAAGACCCTGAATAGCCAAAGCAGTGTTGAGGGAAAAAAACGGAGCTGGAGGAATCAGACTCCCTGACTTCAGACTATATTACAAAGCTACAGTAATCAAGACAATATGGTACTGGCACCAAAACAGAAATATAGATCAATGGAACAGGATAGAAAGCCCAGAGAGAAACCCATGCTCCTATGGTCAACTAATCTATGACAAAGGAGGCAAGGATATACAATGGAGAAAAGACAGTCTCTTCAATAAGTAGTGCTGGGAAAGCTGGACAGCTACATGTAAAAGAATGAAATTAGAACATTCCCTAACACCATACACAAAAATAAACTCAAAATGGATTAGAGATCTAAATGTAATACTGGGCACTATAAAACTCTTAGAGGAAAACATAGGAAGAACACTCTTTGACATAAATCACAGCAAGATCTTTTTTGATCCATCTCCTAGAGTAATGGAAATAAAAACAAAAATAAACAAATGGGACCTAATGAAACTTCAAAGCTTTTGCACACCAAAGGAAACCATAAACAAGATGAAAAGACAACCCTCAGAATGGGCAAAAATATTTGCAAATGAATCAACAGACAAAGGATTAATCTCCAAAATACATAAACAGCTCATGCAGCTCAATATTAAAAAAACAAACAACCCAATCCAAAAATGGGCAGAAGACCTAAATAGACATTTCTCCAAAGAAGACATACAGATCGCCAAGAGGCACATGGAAAGCTGCTCAGCATCATTAATTATTAGAGAATGCAAATCAAAACTACAATGAAGTATCACCTCACACCAGTTAGAATGGTATCATCAGAAAATCTACAAACAATAAATTCTGGAGAGGGTGTGGAGAAAAGGGAACCCTCTTGCACTGTTGGTGGGAATGTAAATTGATACAGCCACTATGGAGAACAGTATAGAGTTTCCTTAAAAAAACTAAAAATAGAATTACCATATGACCCAGCAATCCCACTACTGGGCATATACCCAGAGAAAATCATAATTCAAAAAGACACATGCACCCCAATGTTCATTGCAGCACTATTTACAATAGCCAGGTCATGGAAGCAACCTAAATGCCCATCGACAGACAAATGGATAAAGAAGATGTAGTACATATATACAATGGAATATTACTCAGCCATAAAAAGGAATGAAATTCGGTCATTTGTAGAGACGTGGATGCATCTAGAGACTGTCATACAGAGTGAAGTAAGTCAGAAAGAGAAAAACAAATATCGTATATTAACGCATATATGTGGAACCTAGAAAATGGTAGAGATGAAACGGTTTGCAGGGCAGAAATTGAGACACAAATGTAGAGAACAAACGTATGGACACCAAGGGGGGAAGTGGCGGGAGTGGGGTGGTGGTGTGATGAATTGGGAGATTGGGATTGACACGTATACACTGATTTGTATACAACTGATGACTGATAAGAACCTGCTGTATATAAAATAAATTAAATTAAATTAAAAAAAATCATCACCCTGTTTTCTGTGTTCTCTGCTCTTTTGCTTTTGTAAGGTTCCCCTCAGCTTGACTAACCTTTAGACAGGTTTCTTCCTGGCTCTAGGTCTTTGATCTCCCTTTTCTTAGAGCACTTACTTTTCTACAAAACTTTCCTTTGTAAATTCTTTGTCTGCCCCTTTAAAGATGTAAACCTCCCAGACTTTTGCCAGTTTTACAACCCGGGAATATCTTTCTCAAGGACTGGGAGCCATTCTTCGGAAATGAAATCATTGAAGGAGATCTCCTAGTGTCTGTGGGAGGGTAGGAGCCTAACTTCCTCATTGTGACAATGAGTAAACACAGTTGACCAACTTCCCCTCTGGTATCCTCCAGTACTTCTGCTCTAGCTCACCCCAGTGCTTAGAAACCCTCCTGTCTTTAGTTCTGGCAGAGCTGAGTTCCATCTCTCTCCCCTCTCACAATAGTATTGAAAGAAGTCTTCCGTGCCTTCTTAACTGCTTTTTTTTTTCCTGTGACATTTGCAATTTCCAAAACCAAGAAACTCTTCAGCACTTTCCTTTCATGTTTAAAAAGAACTACTTCTAGGTAATTCTTAGCTGACCAGATTTACAAGTTCTTCCTTCTTTTTCAGCTCCCTGTCTAGACATCATAGATTCCTGGAAGAAGTTACTTTCTAAGTTTCGATGTCAGTCTTCTCTGCTAATAGTTTCCTTGTTTTTCTTTGGTGTCCTGCTGCTAGAACTGGGGTAACCCCTATATTTTTCAAATATTTAACACATTCTCAACGAGATTACATTTCTCTTTTGTCTGACAGTCTATCAAAATCAATTTCTCCTGTTGAAATCAGCCAACTGCTTTATCTGGCAGAATCCCACTTACTGTGGACGTGTGTCCTATTTAGTGTTAATCTGAACACGATGCTCACTAATGAATTGTTAAGGTCAGATGTGTTTTCTTGCTTTTGAAGAGAGGAAGAACAGAAGAAAGATACATATCTGTGTGGCTTGCTTAACTATTTTGATCACTAATCAGGAGAACTCAAAATGATTTAATAAACTGTATGACCTCCCTGAGAAGCTTCTATGAAAAGGTTAAGTTACAATTTGGGAAACGAATGCACAATTTTCCTAAGTCTCTCTCATTTGAAAAATTTAGAGCTTTTCTGTTTCTATGGCTATAAAACTTATGTTGATCTTTCTTTGAGTTGGACAACTTTTTTTTTTTTTTTTTTTTTTTGCGGTACGCGGGCCTCTCACTGTTGTGGCCTCTCCCGTTGCAGAGCACAGGCTCCGGATGCGCAGGCTCATCGGCCATGGCTCACGGGCCCAGCCGCTCCGCGGCACGTGGGATCCTCCCAGACCGGGGCACGAACCCGTGTCCCCTGCATCGGCAGGCGGACCCCCAACCACTGCGCCGCCAGGGAAGCCCTGAGTTGGACAACTTTAATTCAAAAGACATTTGTGACATACGTGTTTGTCTGTGCCAGACACTGCACCAGGTTTAGAAGGAGCTGGGATTATGTACTTAAATTCAGATAAATGTTATAAAATCATGACATAAGCACACTTTTAAAATTCTTACAGTCTGTTGGCTAATACGGTCTTTAATGTAACAATGATAAATTTAAAGATTTCCTCTAAGACTTTATTGCTTTTCTATGTTAAAAATTAATGTTTTTTTTCTTTTTCTGAGAAAACACTGGTCCATGATATACATAGCTCTTGCCTCTTCAGTCTAAGAATCTATGATACGAGAGGATACCTGTGCTGCTTTGGATTTTGTCTAGGTGGCCAGGCAGTAACTAGGTTCCTTCCTCTGTCAGATTTGTATCAACAAAGGTCACAGTTCCAGATGACTGGTCAGGCCAGAAGTGAGGCTACAGTATCAGACATGGAAATTGGAAGGTCATGGCTGAAACTGTCACAGGCACTTTAGACATGTTTCTAAAAGTGGAAAAAGCAAGGAGCATGATTGAGATTCTCCACATCAATTTTAATTTTCCTTCCTCTTTGTTAGTTCTAATGCTGTCTTGGTGCCTCCAGATTATTGGGAAATGATAAAGGAAAATGTGAATCTTATTGTCTGGGGCTTTCCTTTATCTGCTCTGACCCTCATTCTTGCCAATCAGTTTCAATCTTCAGTAGAAGCCTAATTTTGCCTCTTGGCTTCCCCGAGTAAAAGGCTTATGACTCACCTCTGCTCATCCTCATTCCTTCCGCAGGGAAGGAGAGATAAAAAGCCCATAAGAGAATCGTACTTTTTTCTTTATAACATTTAATTTGAGATGTGTGTTCTCCCCCCAATGTCAAGTTCTTCTTCCTTATGAATAAGAAAAATGGTCTAGAAGGAGATACTACCACCCAATTACTTACACAGCAGCCTTGCATTTACATAAACCAACAATCTTTATTTAATGAGTTCTCCATTGGAGTCAGTAAATAGTCTTGGTTTGGTTCTCCTTGCATAGCAGCTCACCTCCAAGCTCTTTTAAACCTTTGTTTTCCTTTTCACTTTTTAGAAACTAAGTTTGTAGGACAGCTTGTCCCCCGTTGCATGAAGTTCAAATGACAGCTTATAGCTTGGTCTGGTAATCACACCTGACTCCTCTTTCCCATATGAACATATGATATTGTTTTGTGGGTAAGACATTCAATGATTCATTTCAAACTTTTTATCTATTTCCTGCAATGTGCCAGACCCTGTGGTAGTAGAGGGAAATGAACACAGACTTTGAAGTTTAGTGGATTGTATTAATGCCAACACTAAATAGTGTTTATTAAGCATCTGTGTATGTATATATACATTCAGGTCCACGAACCTTTTTCTTTCATATAAGATATACAGTCTTAGTAACAAATTATGATGATTCACTGTCTAATTTAATTCTTACTCAAGAGGAGGCAGAAACGCCTAAACATACATTTTATGTAAAGACTTTAGGATTTTAGGGAAAAGTACAAATGTCATAAGGATTAAGTGGTTGTTTCCAGCCTTCCATGAGTATTCAAGGGTGTTCCTTCAAAGTTCCATACTTACTCATCTCTGCAAACAGCTGTCTTCTTTCTGCCATGGTATTTCCTCTTTTCCCACTATCTTCAATCATTCTATGAGACAAAATGGTTACAATGTGTATTAGCCCCATGTTAATAAGGCGAACAGCCATTTCTACATAAACACACTTGCTACGGTCATGCCACAGACGTAGACACCAACTACTTAAAACTGTGTCTGTAAAAAGAATAGCTTTACTTTGACTAACTTAAATGGTTGTACATATTTTCCATATATAATATTGTAGTTGTGGAAGGGGGTGTAAAAGTTTTATTTTCTAATGTACAAATAACTACAATAGCAGATCAACTTGTGCTATAACGGAATACAACCCTCTACCATCTGTTAGGTGATGCATTTCACGTAGAGTTCCTCTTTCAATTTTGGGAATACCTATGAATAATATAGAGCAGATATTACAGATCCCATTCAAGAAATGATGAGATTGAGAGTCTCATGGACATAGTAAGGGAAATAGCATAGACTTATGTACTCCAAGACCAGTCTGCTTTCCACTACATTCTGTTACAGTGTGTCCTGTGTGCACCCAAAACCTCAATTTAGAAGAAGGTCATTTCCTAAATGTTCATTTCTAATTTAAGTGTTTGGAACCTGCAACTGTTTTTCTATACATAATAATTTCAGGCAAAGTGGTTAGGTTCACCTCTCTCTACTTAACCATACTATCGTCTGCAACAGAACTACTTAAAAAATACTATGAGAACACCAACAGTTAAAATGGAGAATTAAAAAAAAAAATTTAAAATTAAAATTTGACTTAAGGAAAAAGAAAATAATGGGAAAGTTGATGGAAATGTTGTTTAGCCCGATAGAGGGTTTGGGGCTAAATATACGTGTTTTATAGGTTGATGGAGTTGATTTTTTGTTATAGCAAATTAAGCTTTTAAAAACTAAGGTTTTCTCTCTCACACACACGTATATACATACACTTATATACATATATATATGTTTTGATTCAGGCATGGTAAACAGAAGGCACAGCTGATCTCTTTGGCTTTCAATGGACCCTGTTCTTTTTCAAATATGAATTTTGCTCATGTTATTGTTATTATTTTTGCCTGGATTGCCCTCAGCCTATGAATGGATAAGTTGCAGTTATCCTTCAGGTCTCAGTTTAGCTGTATCTTCCTCTGAAATTTTCCTGCACTCTCTATGATGGTTTGGTTACTGTCCTCTGAATCTCCATAGTCTTGTTATGCCTCTTTCTCAACGCTGAGCATTCACTTAACAAATGTTTATAGAGTGCCTTCTACACTCCAGGAACCAAACTAAGCTCTGGGTATACAACAGTGATGAAGTCACAGTTCCTGCCCTCAAGGCACTTACACTCTAGTAGTGAGATACAGAAGCATAAAAGCAATGAAAACACAATGAGGCAACTACAGCCGTAGAAGTGTAAAGAAAGATATGTGAATGTGAGAGAGGCTGATTACCTGGGGGTAAATTTAAGGGAACTAAAATCCTCCCTTGGTATCCACAGGGGATTGGTTCCAGCTTCTCCCCTGCTTCCCCAATACTAAAATCCTCACATGCTCAAGTCCCTTATATAAAACAGTGATGTATGGTTGGTCCCCTGGATCTGCCTTTGATGGGGAGTTGGTTGAGTCCTCAGTGTGGACCCCACAGATATGGAGGGCCCGCTGTGTTTGTAGAAGACTGCTCAAAAGATGATGACTCACTGGGGACTAAAAGAAGAAAATTGGTGGAGAAACAAAATGTGATGTCAGACAAACTGGTCAAACAGCCTCTCCAGTTGCTTCTATGAGTTAAGGATTATTTGCCTACTGCTAGGAAAGGAAAGAAGGGCATGGAACAGCCTTAGTTTACAGAGTTAAGAGTGTGTATCCATTCACAATGGGTGATAATATAACCAAGGTCAGGCTTCAATAATAACTGGAAAAACACAGAGTTGTTAATGAAGCTTCCTCAACTTGGTAACGATGCAGTGCTGAACACAGTCCAATACTTTCTTTTTATGAGATTTTAAATGTGTAGGTATGGTTGATATATATAGATCAGGAGAAAAACACACCCCTCCTGAATCACGTAACCCATCTCCTTTCCTCCAGAGGAAGTGGGCAGATAATAATCTGACATTCACAAACTAGTCTGGGAAGAGCTTCCAATTTTTATTTCAAGAGCTCAGAAGTAGAGCTGAAGCAGTATAGAGATAGGGGATAGAAACAGGATATGTTCCTGCATCTGTCTATATGTTGGACTCAGATGAGAAGAACCATTATAAATAAATCACAAAGGATGGCAGGCTGGAAAGCTATGATTGAAAATGTCAGGGAGCAGGGGAGTGGGAAGGGTAAGCTGGGACAAAGTGAGAGAGAGGCATGGACTTATATACACTACCAAATGTAAGGTAGATAGCTAGTGGGAAGCAGCCGCATAGCACAGGGAGATCAGCTCGGTGCTTTGTGTCCACCTAGAGGGGTGGGATAGGGCGGGTGGGAGGGAGATGCAAGAGGGAGGATATATGGGGATATATGTATACGTATAGCTGATTCACTTTGTTATAAAGCAGAAACTAACACACCACTGTAAAGCAATTATACTCCAATAAAGATGTTAAAAAAAAAAAAGAAAGAAAATGTCAGGGAGGTAAAGGCTGGCTTGTGAACTTGCAGAGTTACTGCCCTTACTACTCACTTGGTACTGTCTGTGACATCTCTTCTTTTAGTTAACTTTTTGTTTGTCTCTGTAAGGTTTTTAGGGGCAGTAACTGAAAATTTTAAATTCTTCACAGTGTCTAGCCAAATCCAGTCAACAGATACTATGTCCAGTTACTATTAACTGAACAAAAGAATAAAACAGAAGAAAAAGAGGAAAGAGAGAGAAAAGAAAAATAAGTTTTCTTTCCCCCAAATGGACTTTCAATTATATTTTCAAAAACTGACTCATAGAAGAGTGAAATTCCAATTGTATTAGTTTCAGAAATTAATTATTTGAAATGAGAGAAACCAATTTATATTTTTAAAATAATCTGGAGCCATGCATTTTACAGTAAAATCTTGTCTTACGAAACAGAGGTTGAAATACACGCAAACTATATTGATGTCACCTTTTGGTCTATTCATCACTGTTTTGGTTAATTAACTCATAAAAGAACAATCATTAGTTACACAATAGGTATTAACTCTCACTTCTAAGTAAAATGTGTACCTTATGAGGAAAAGAAAGAAAAAACTCAGTGGTGTAAAATAATGGAAAGCCTGGAGAATGATTACGAATATATAAGGAAAAATAGCACACCTCTCATTTTCCCCCCAGAGTTTTCTGGGAAGCGGCGCTGTTAGATAAAACGGAGAATATTCATTTATCCCCCATCGATTGCAGTCATAATAGTAAAAATGGAGGCATGCCAGTTTTCAGCTTACACTGATTCCACAGAGGGACTCATGGGCACAGTGAGCTCATAAATCAAATAGGCAAAAAGCACCACTGTGGGCTCCTTAGTTTCCGATTTAACTGTGATCAGTGGGTCTTGGGATACACAATGCCTGACTATATTCTCATCGTTTTAGAAAGAAAGAAGAGCAAAAATTTCAGTAGAGGAAGGAGGAAGAGCTTTACAGACAGCAACTTCGCTTCTGAAATTGTCAAGAAGCTTGACTTTTCGTGAATTTCAGTATAAGGACAGCTGCCCAGAGTCATATGGAGGAGATGAAGGGGAAAATAACCCATCTATGACAATACTAATATCACAAGGTGCACGGCTCACCAACAGGCCTGATTTGGTCAGTGTCTGTTGCTCCTTCATGTAGATGAGATGCTTAACTTAGAGTTTTACCAGAAGATTGCAGAAATGTCAAAAGTATAAAATGAACTAACAATGATAAATAAGGGGTGAGCCCCGTCAGATGTTTCTTTTACTAGCACTCAGTCCCACAGATTACACAGGGTGTGTATTGTTTTCACTTATGAGAATCCATCCTTTCATTCACTTAAGAAATATTTATAATATAGCTATAATTGGTCAGACCACTGTTAGCTTCTTGAGATCCAAAGATGAGTAAGACATGATCCTTGCCCTTAAGAAGCTCACAGTCCAGAAGGGGAAACAAATTATTCTAACAAATAATTATAATTTGGTGTGTACTGCTAGATATAGTAGTTTATATCTGGGAAGATTCAAAAGAGACATCAAAGAAAGGGTGACTCTGGAGCAGAGTTTTAAAGGATGAATAGGAATGTTCCAGGTAGAAGAGGGTGGAGAGATGGCAATTATAGTTAGAAAGAATCACTAAAAAAAAAGCATGGAGCTTGAGAAAGGGTATATGGTGCATTTGGCAACTGGGAATAGTTCAGTATTGCTGAGTGCAAGTGAGAGGCGAACAGGCATCTGATCTACAAAGCCTTATTTGTCAAGTCTAGACAGTATAGGACTTTCCTACGGGAGGCTGGGTACCATCCAAGGTTTTAGCAGGGAATTGACGTACACAGATTTAGGTTTTGGCAAGATTGCTCCAGCATGTGGAGTGGAGAAAAGATTTGGGTAGGCAGGAGGGTAGGGGATAGAAACCCATGAGTGATGGAAGAGTCCAGTTAGCTGGATACTTCCGTGATTCAGGAGTGAAACTAGTATGTCTTATGCTAAAGGACTGACTTGAGGGAGATTTAGGACACATCTGATAGGACTTGGTGATTGGCAGGTCACGTGGAGAACAGCAGAGGAGAGGACCTCAGCTTTTGCTTGCCCGCAGCACTTCACATATATTAGAAAACATTCTGCTGAACTCATGGCACAATGAGTTTGTAGGAGGTGAGGTTACCAAGTCACCCTTCTTCCAGCACAGTCATTAAAAGAGGCTGAAAGCTGGATAGGGAGGGCTCCACCTCTTAGCCCCTATATAGGGGGGAGGGATGAAATAACAAAGTAGAACAGTGTGGGAACCAGCAAGAAATAAAGAATAAAATCCAAATGTGAGGCACAGAGTATTGGAAGAAAAGTGCATTTTATTTTGGCATAGTGAGAAGTTCACACTGAAATATCACATCCTTCACGACACGTCTATAATCCAACATCATCAGTAATAAACAGACATTTCTATTACACATGATATGTAAGACATTTTAAAGGTAGAAGCTTAAACTAATGGTGTCTTCCATTTGTATAACTTTCTGAAGATTATAAAATGCTTTTCCCTATACCTGGTGAGGAAGTTGAAGAGATATTATTACTCTCAAATTCTAGCTGAAGAACTTGACACTAGGCAGGTGAAGTGGCTGCCCCAAAAACAAAGTATTGTCTGTCAGGGCAGGAAATTGAATCCATTTTTTTTTTTTTTTTTGCCTTTAATTTTGAAATTCCTCAGCTAGTTTGGATTCTAATTGCCAGTAATCTTATTCCAGCTGCCACTGTTCAACGCAAATGAAGATTTTCTGAAACTGATAAACTGAAAAGAAGTTGACAGAAGTTCGTGATTAACAGTCCAAAAGGAGCCTAGAGAGGAAGGGTCCACATCACTCTCAAAGTTCACTGAGAAATTCCTCTGAATGCTACTTCTTAATGGAATCCTCCCATTTTAAAACATCGTTGTACTGGAAATTATCATAGAGATTAAAATAATTCCCAGCGTCAGGATTTATGTAAACCCAGACACATATAAACACACCAACTCACACACTGATTCACACTCTCACATTTTAAATCCACAAAAGCCGACAATGTTTTTAGAAAAGTCTGGCTCTGCTTTGCTTCTGCTCCACTTTAGCAAACACAAGACTTGCAGATTTCATGTTTAGTGTGATGAGACTCTTCCCAGGCTTTATTTCCATCCATTTGCTCCAGGTGGATGACAGGAAGATGCAGGGTCTAGCCATCACCAACTGCTGTAATCCCCAAAGTTAATAAGTGCAATGAAGGCCATTTCAAGCTCCTTTCCTCCTTTAATTGATTTATTGGTGGCGTATAAATGCCTGTTTCCATTTCTGTTAATGAAAGAAGCCTCTAGTAGGACTTTCTCAGATTTACATTCTTGTCCTAATCTCTGGCAATATAATAAAAAAGTATTCAGAGCTCTTTCCTGGGGCAAAATATAATTGCATTTGCTTTTATCTCTTAGTCTTTTATCTAGATGAGCTCCTGAAAGTAGGAAAATGCTGTCACTAAAATAAATGGTTATAATGGGGTTCTGGCTTTGCCTTTTACTTTGAACATCAACTTCTGCTTTTGGAACTTGAGTTTTGTTTTTGGGGGATGAAGGGCACAAGTTCACTATTTTAGTGTCACGACCAGCTGGACTTATTATCAGGGATTTGATCTTTCCTCAGAAGTGTCCACCATAGTGATTCTCAGCTGTGGCTGTCCATCACACCAACCTGGAGACTTTACAAAAAATACAAATACTACCTGGATCTACTGAATCTGGGGCTGAGGTGGAGCATTTGCACTTTAAAAATGAACCATAGGCACTCCTGATACCTACCCAGATTTGAACTAGAAATATGATGCCAGTTGAGTTTGATCATTGAACTTATTTGCACAACATTAGGTTGGAATTCTTATGTTGCTTTGTAATATGTTTCTCTAGCTTGTAAGACCCACTTTAAAATGTACTTTGAGCCCAGGGAGAAGATAATTAATTCTTCAGGGAACGCACATAGACATAAACAGATACGTACATTGATATGGGTACGTAGTGAGGCAAACTTTAAGAAACAGAAAATGCCATTAAAAAGTGAGAAAACCATTTTTAGCTGGAAAGAACTACTATCAGTGGTACTTTCAAGTCAGGAAGGAACCTGCTGTTCCGGGGTCAGAGGGTACAAGATATTTAAGGTCATTTGGTTTTGTCTGACTTCATTTGTCTTGGTACGAAGCTAGGACTTCTGGTCAAGAGGAGTTGGCATCACCTCCTATTAGTCAGGGTTTAAAGACTGCAGAACCGGGCTGGGAGCAACTTGGTATGGGAAAAGGGAGCCTTTTGGAAGGAAGATGATAAAAATTTGGACTCTGTCACGTGAGGTTCAAAGTTATTAGAAAGTCTCTGAAGGACTTGGGAGCCCTGCCTAAGAGCTTCATCAAAAGGACCTCAAAGATCCCTAGGGGAAACAACCACAGGGAGAGGGTCGTCTATACTGCTGCCTTTAGCACTGCACTAGGACCTAAGATTTTTTAGAGAACCATGTTTCATCCAGTGTGATGTGCCTTTGGGACAATGGTTGTGTATGTGCACCTGTATTTCTCAAGAGCAGTAGTGTTACGTGTATAGGCCCACTTGGTCATGGGGGAACCGTGGCTGACCTTAACACTGGAGCAAGAGTCGTCCCTGTTCTTCTGCTGGGATTGCCAAATTCTTAACTTTTGGGGGTCAGGTGTTTGTTAGGAAATGACTGCCTTCTGATAGTTTGGAACCTTCTCCATTCAGTGTGGGATATCGCTGTTATAAACATAGGTCTGTTTCTTTTCCCTACATATCTAATAAATGAAAAATGAAAATTCCCCTCCCCCCATAATTACAAGATAATTTTTCATTAATCTTGCAATAATAACACTCCAAGTTTTTTTTAATGTATTTTTAAAAAATTAATTAATTTTTATTTTGGCTGCATTGGGTCTTCATTGCTGCGCATGGGCTTTCTCTAGTTGTGGTGAGTGGGGGCTACCCTTTGTTGAGGTGCGTGGGCTTCTCACTGTGGTGGCTTCTCTTGTTGCAGAGCACAGGCTCTAGTAGTGTGGGCTTCAGTAATTGTGGCACGTGGGCTCAGTAGTTGTGGCTCGCAGGATCTAGAGCATAGGCTCAGTAGTTGTGGCGCACGGGCTTAGCTGCTCTGCGGCATGTGGGATCTTCCCGGGCCAGGGCTTGAAACCATGTCCCTGCATTGGCAGGCGGATTCTCAACCACTGCGCCGCCAGGGAAGTCCAGACCCCAAGTTTTTGAGTTTTGGATTTTTAAGCCTGACTTATCTCATTATAGTGGGATTATACTGTATATTTTATATATATATATATATATATATATAATATACAATAGTATATATAGTATATATTATTTTACTTGCATATGTAAAAATGTGTGTGTATATATATATATATATATATACACACACACATTTATGTAAGGAAAATAATTTGGAAAAATGTAAAGATGCAGTTCAAAATTTTTTTCAAGTGACTGAGTTAATTTAGCTTCTCATTGAAGAGGTATTAGGTGATTAAGCAATGCAATGCCATCCAGTCCATAATTTCTTTTAAGTTTTAGCCCCTTTCAATAATTTGATAAAAGATGTGGATCCTCACTCCACCAAAATGCTCATGTCCCTGGATACATAAATAAAGGAATTATAAGTGCTTGCATGGACTGGTTTAGGGGAAGAAAGCCAGGATTTAATGAGAATCAAAGGTAGCTTTACTTTATAGGGAACACTAACATTAGTTAAAGGGAGCAGCCAATGGATGCATCCACAGAGCAACTGCCCAGGGGAGAGGGCAAGAGGTTCGTGGTGGCCTCCTCAGGTGAGGAAAACATGAAAGAAATCAAGGTGGAGCCATGATGATGTGGAGAAGACAGTGATGAGCTCCTCAAGTGGTAGAAACCAAGGTGCCAGATATACAAAGTCAGTACTCAAGTGTCAGGTAGAAACTCGCATCTGGAAATGCAGAGTGCTTTAGGACATTACCGACATGACTCCTGGTGCTTGAAAGGATTCTAACTCACCTTTTGTTTTGGAAGATCTTAAAAAGGGTAGGAGAAAGAAATAGGTCCTCTCTTGTCCGTGTCTAATGTGCTGAGGCAACAAAACACAACTGGGGCTGCCACTGACCATGGGCTAGCTGTTATCTGGACTTCTAGGAGTGCGATTTCCATGAGGAGAATTGGGAAAAGGAAAGTGAGAATAAAAGTGTAGGGCAGAGCATTGAGCATCCAGATGTAAGCCAGGGAGGCATGCATGCTTTAAATTTTCCATTTTTTTTTTTCGGGTTAGGGAGTGCTGAGTTTGGAGAGGTGGAAAAGGGAGAGGCAGGTGAGTAAATTGTTTTCTGCGAGAGGATGAGAAAATCTGACTTTTTCTGGGAGAAGAAATAGTAATAGTTTAATAATAATAATAATACTAACTTCCACAATACTATATAAAACAATTAACTATTTTACAAAAAAGCATACTAGGTACGAAGCACTATGAAGGACACCGTAATGTTGGTGTATTTACTCTTCCCATCTGGTGTGGAAACTGAGCTTCAGAGAGATTAAGTAATTGCCCAGGTGATCAATTTAGGGCTTAAAACCAGACATCTCTGACCAGTGTACTAGAGTACACTGGGCTTCTTAAGAAAGACCAAAATGGAATTGTATGAAATAAGATTCAAGGGAACGGCTCTTTTTTTTCCTGCGGGTAGTGGTGGTGGGACATTGCCCACACATACACACACTGAAATGGACTACAGCATAACTAAGGATATACATAGTGGATGCCAAGGGGAGCTGGGCAGGATGGAGTTAATGGGCTGTGCGATGACACAGTTTTGCTAAGGAAAGAGACTTGCGCATCATAAAATGCCTGTATCCTCTTCATCCCCCCATCGTTTTCTTCCATCTCTCCTCTTTTCATTTGATTCCCTCTTTCTCTGATCCAGACTTCCCTTCTTGCCCTTTCTTTTCCTTTCCTTAACTCTGCTCCTTTAATCACTTTCTCCATTTTTATGTGTATTAGGGAATAAGATTCCCAGCAACAAAACAGACAGTTCTTAGCTTGAGAAAGAAAGACCAAGGCAGGAACAGTGGGAAAAGAAAACAGAGTTATATGATGAATAAGTTCTAAGGATCTAATGTACAGCATGGTGACTGTAGTTAATAACACTGTGTTTTAAACTTGAAATTTATTAAGAGAGTAGATCTTAAGTGTTTTCATCAAAAAAAAGTAAATATGTGAGGTGATGGATGTGCTAATTAACTTGATTGTGGGAGTCATTTCACAGTGTGAAATCATCATGCTGTGGGACTTCCCTGGTGGCACAGTGGTTAAGAAGCCGCCTACCAATGCAGGGGACATGGGTTCCAGCCCTGGTCTGGGAAGATCCCACATGCCTTGGAGCAACTAAGCCCGTGAGCCAAAAGTACTGAGCCTGCACTCTAGAGCCTGCGCGCCACAACTACTGAGGCCGTGTGCCACAACTACTGAAGCCACCACAATGAGAAGCCTGTGCACTGCAACAAAGAGTAGCCCCCGCTCACCGCAACTAGAGAAAGCCCACGTGCGGCAACGAACACCCAATGCAGCCAAAGGTAAATAAATAGAGTAAATAAATTTATAAAAAAAAATCTTCATGCTGTATACTTTATATATATTATAATTTTATTTGTCAATTATATCTCAATAAAGTTGAGGGGGGAAAGAAAGAAAAACATTAGCTTTATGGCCTTAAAAATGCAAATTTCCTTGGGAGAATCAGAAAATTCACCTTAATTAATTTAGTTGCTTTCTTCTTAATGCTTGGTTGTGTATTAAGATAAACACAGTGAGGGGACGGCAATTTTGATTGACTGGGAAGAGGAAATAACCATGGCTCTTGGATGCTTTCTGGGGAGGTCAGGTTTGGATGATATACTTCAGAGGCCACATGAAAAAACTTTCTTTTGAGATAAGGAAGGTGGGAGGGAAAATGGTAGGAGAGGGCTAAGATAGGTGGGAGAATGTCAATCTGACCATCATTATGTACATGTGGATTCAGAACCAATAACAAAGCATAAGAAGAAAACGGAGTTTCAAGTACAGTCCATAAGGGGTATGAACAGATCATAGGGAATGTTTACTAAGCTTAAAAATTCTCTTTCCTCCCTACTCATTCTTCTAGATGTCTCTGAAAACTTATTTGTAGCAGAACAAAGTGTTTTTAAAGGGTAAGTCTCAAGAATTCTAAATGGCAGGAAGAACTATTTTGTTTTCATTTAAAATGAGAACTTAAGGGAACACACATTCAACAACTTTTCAATCTAGTTTAATGTGTTGGTAAAAAGTGGAACAGAGGCTAACCATGGGTTCATTGTTAATTAATTGATTTAATTAATGAATATCATGCTATTTTTTCCTTTCCCCACTCAAATTCTCTCAATGGAGACTATCTCAGGCTGATATAATATAAAACAACTCAGAAAACAGCAATGACATTGTAGGGACTTTGATGATTGCCATCCAGTAAAAGCACAGCCAAGTATATGGGGTTAATGAAGGTTCAGGCCAACATTAAATAGGCCACATGGAGAAGAAGCAGACAGAGTGTAGGAACAGCCAAAAGTTATGGCTGCAAGATCCCCAGGAGCAAACAATGGCATTTTGAACACCAGGGTCCTTTCCCTGAGATGAGGCTTGACTGGTACGACAGGAGTACAGAATGGAAAGAGAAGAAACAGAGGCAGCCCTTATTTCTTGCTTCTGGATCTGCTTCTGTGAATTATAACGCTCTTAGTTATGTCTCTTCTGTTGAAGAGAATTTTATTTGAAATTAAGGAACGTCTGCAAGAAATCTCTGTTTCTTGAGAAAGCCATGGCTCTAAGCTGGTAGTGGCCAAGAATCTCAGTGGGGAAGAATAGCTGGTGGGAAGGCGCCTTCTTTTTTGGCTGGAATCAGGCAGGGCCTCTGAATCATCTTGTTGAAGCAGAGGCATGAATGCCTGGGTTATGTAGCAGGAAGGGACTCTGAGATTCATTCACTGATATTAATAACAATAATAGTCAACATTTATTAAGTGCTTACTATGTGTGGGTAGGCTCTGAACTTAGAATTTTCCATGAATTATCCGATTTATTTTTTATCGTAACTCTGAGATAGGTCATATTATACTACCCTGTTATTTATTTATTTATTTATTTATTTATTTATTTATTTATTTATTTA